>NC_056731.1:258406265-258541265 GCF_019279795.1 Protopterus annectens | reverse complement strand
TTTGACATGTTACATTGTCAAACACCTGATTTATACATATATGATTCACGGAAATGAAAGCTCACACAAGTACGGAATGATAAAACAGTAGTAAACCATATATATGTATATATAGGTTTGAGGTTGTTAGGCTTGCCATGTTTTTCCCAAGTATCCTCATTTGTTCTTTCTGGGTAGTTCGCAGAATGAATTTATGAACAGAGTGTGTCTATGATCAACACCGGCTACTCCTGTCCATGAGGGACATGGGTGTCACCTCAGGGGTGAATTTACAGTCGCCCACCCACTTATCTAGGTTGCATTTGAATAGGGTCAGTGAGGAGCTCTGTTTTACATGAGTAGGAAGTCTATCCCAGAGAAGCAAATGTTATCTCCCCCTTTCTAGCAAATCCCACAGGAGTCCCACGAGGATCCATCCTAGGACACCTACTATTTAATATTTTTATAAAAGACTTATGCACTGCATCTACTAGTGGAACATTCATACAATATGCTGATTATTCCACAATAATCTGTACCTCTCACACACTCCCCCAGCTTGTCTCCAATACTCAACAAACTATTTTTTGCTGTTGAATCCTGGCTTACTAATTGCCAGCTATTCCTCAACCAAAAAAAAAGTAAAATGCTATTTTTCCATCCAAAGAACTGTACTACTAACCTAAACTACTAAATTCTTTCTGTTGATACCACCATCAATGAAATTGTCCACCCCACCTAGCTACTAGGCATAGCCATAGATGATCACTTACAGTTTGATCTCAATTTTCAACAAAACATACAGAAAATCCACCAGAAATTTAGCACACTATACAAAAACAAACACAGCCTAACCTCTTTTTCCAAAACCTCCCTCACCAAAAGTTTCTTTTTAACCTCCCTGCTTTATGGAGCACTAATACTTACCAATTTACAGAGCTCTTCTAGATCGAAAATAGAACAGTGCTATAATAAGGTGGCCAAGTTTGCCAACAACTAAAAAAATATAACCAGCTACTGTTCGTCACTAAAAACACTAAACTAACTAGAATTCCCCAATTACCTACTATATACCCAACTACTAACACTTCACAACATGGTGTACAAAGCCTTCCCAGCACTAAATAATATCAGTAAGCCTTACAACCCAAACAGAACACTTAGGTCTACAGATAAAGCGCTTCTCAAAATAAGATAGCTGGAAAAAGCTTATACTCCCACTACATTGCAAAAGCAGGGAACACACTTCCATATTGTATGAGAACTACTTCTAACCTACTTGCCTTTAAATCCGCACTGAAACAACATGTGATCAACTCCTGGCTGTGCCCTTGTTCTGATCCATGCTGATCTCTTCTCCAGACCAGGCAATATTGCATCTCTCTTTCACTTCCTTTTCAACTACATTTCATAACTCTGCATTATTTACTTGTATATCTTGTAATATCATGTTTTCTTACTAATATACATGTCTAGTTACCATCTGCCTCATAACAATGTACCTACTTACTTGTAAATCTTGCAATTTTAATATTTATCTTTATAAAGTTTGTACATTTTCTATTTGTCACTGGAGCTATTTTTCCTGGGTCTCCATTGAAAATGGGTTCTTTCTGACCCAGCAGGGCTATCCAGGTAAACAAATGTGAAATAAATAAATAAATAAATAAAAGTGGCAGTCCCTGGGAGACATATCTGTCTCTCCAGCATGTTCAGTTAATGTCACAAGCTAGGTTGAAATCTCTAGAGTGAATGATTCTTGTGCCATATGCAGCATTTCCATTAGGGCAGGGTTGGAGATTGCCCTATAGGTCTGACACAATTCACCTCTCTGCAGTCTGTAAGAAAATGAGTAAATTAATAGGGCTTTCAGCCTCTGCATGTAGGTCATGGTTTGGAGTCCCTGCATTTACTTAGTGAGAAACCTCTGAGCTCTCTCCAACTGCTGCAGGTCTCTGGTGAGGTACATGGAAAAGGGTGCATTATAATCTATTAGTGGTCTGATGATGGTCGAGTTAGATTTTTTTACACTGCAAAATTTCTTGTTTTGTCATTGCCTAAAAAAGGCTCTGCGGTGGAGACAAGGGCCTTTGCCACTATCCAAAAGCCTGGGGGAACAGGTACAGACCATCTGTAGCAAAGCAGCAAGGTCTGTCTACCCTATCTTCCCAGGCTGACAAATACTGGATCCCCCCTAGCTGATACCAGAAGCTGAGGCAATTGTTGAAGTCAATCATTTTTTGTTTATATTGTGGCATCATCCTGGGTGAGGGTAGTATACTGCTTAGGGCTAGGGACATACCTGTCTGGGACACATAATCAGAGAGTTCCATTATGACGTGCTTCATATAGTCCAGAGAGGTATGTCTCAAGTCATTCACTCCAACATGGACTATGACTGAGTCATAATGGTACTTGTTATTAAGTGACCTGAGTGCATGCGTGATTTGTCGGATTCTGGCACCTGATAGGTAGCTGACCGTGACCTTCTCCTTCTCCATCTGTGTGTCTCATGATGGATTCACCTATGACCAAGACATTTAATTTGTTTTGCCTTAGGGGCTTATTTGTTGAGACACACGTGTGTGTGTGTGTGTTTGTGTGTGTGTGTGTGTGTGTGTGTGTGTGTGTGTGTGTGAGTGTGTGTGTGTGTGTGCGTGTGTGCGTGTGTGTGTGTGTGTGTGTGTGTGTGTGTGTGTGTGTGTGTGTGTGTGTGTGTGTGTGTGTGTGTTTGTTGATAGGTGTACTGGTTTATTTTTGCTTAGTGGTGAGTGTGGGTGGTGTGCATTTAGGAGGTCTCTGTTCTTTTTGTAGACTTTTAGTGAGTACCTCTGGATATGTGGGTTTATGTGTCATGACCTTATTTTGTGTGAGAGGTGAGGTTTGCATGAGAGGTGAAATGTGTGTGCTGACAACCTGTTTGATGTCTAGTTTGTTTTTACGTGACAGAATTGACTCCAGTTCCACAGTGTATTTGCATCTTTCTTATATGGTGCTAGTTTGCTTCAGCAGTAATAGTTGTCAGTATACATGAAGCAATTGCTACATTGTCTCAAGATGCTACTATCAATCAAGCTTGCAGGAGAAATCACGGGAAACTGCCTGTCCATTGTGGCAGGATTTTTCTGAATGTGGTATTTGGGAAGGAAGTGGACTAGCTGGACTTAGCAGCCACAAACAGCAAAAATGAAGCAGTAATTCAATTAAATCTATCCATCCATCCATCCTCAACCCCTTTTCCAAATTTTGCATATGGAATGGGGTGTCACTGCAACAGTGGCAATAATCTAGAGCTAAGGTTTACACTGTTGGGTGGCTAGCCCTGCCATGGCAATTCATCCATACCACACACGTGCACACACGCTCACACCTAGGACCAATTTAGAGTGTCCAATCCACTTGCTGCATGTCTTTGGAGTGTGAGATGAAACCAGAGCACCTGGAGGAAACCCAAGTGAGTACAGGAAGGACATACGGACTCCACAAAGAAGGCACCTCAGCTGAGAATCAAACTGGGGAACCTATTGCTGTGAGGTAACAATGCTAAGTTTACAAAGTGCAGTGCTGGCTTAAAATATACTTATTTTATATGTTTTTTTCAGTAGATGCCTTGAATTTCAGTGCAGATGCACTTCAAACTTTTGGCTAAAGTTTCCAAACACTCAGCAGCTCCGGTAAACTGAGCACAAACCTGCGCAAATGCAAGATTTATATAGAGTAAATGTTAACAGTTTTAACACAACTACCAATGGGCAAGCCCCAAGCTGAGCCTTTCTCTAGCAATCCCCAACTCAGATGGGTCCTGAGCTACACACTTCTGCTACAAGGATGGAGGGAGGCCCTTTTAATGTAAGATGGCTGGTTTAAGAGTACAGTGATACCAAACAGTCCAGATTCAGCAGGTCTGAATCTAGCCTATGCTATATAAGGTGAGAAACACAATTTCTAGATGGGAAGAAGTAAGGAACAGTCACTTAAAGGTCAAATTGAGAGTGTTTAGTAGTATACTATCAGATAACCTGCAATGGTACCAACCTCTGCACAAACTGGCAACTCATTCAGCAGCTGTGACCGTGGGAAACTATGGAGACTGTTTCCTATAGAGGATTTTAAACTGGAGAGGTTTGCTTATATGCTAGCACTTTTATGCCAGCAGAATGAAATACTTTTATAAAGTTAAGCCCTAAGACCAATCAGATAAAAACACAATAAGTTACTGACTAGTAATTCCCACCTTGGATGGGTTGAATTTAGCTCTCTGCTCTCACCAGAGTGCAAAAGAATCCTCCCAATGTAAAACAAACTGACTTTGAGCTCAAGTGCAGTAACAAATGCTTTAGAACAGAATCAAGTATTCATGCAATATTAGGAATCCCTGGAAATAAGTTCACTAACCCTGAGAAATGTTCACAACACACAAAAACTTTGCAAAACTTAGAAATATTTGGCAAGTTCAGACCAGATGGTTTTAGAAGCAATTCTAATCTTGCAGTCACTGGTGTCCAAGCCAGGCACAAGGAAGCTCTGAATATAACTATTTACCAAACATATAATTCCCACAGGAAAAACCTCTTGGTCTATCACCCTGAATGTTAATATTAAACCTTGAAACAATTGGATGTTTGAAACCTGATAGAAACTAACCAAGCTGTATCCCTTTTCTGTAACCAAATTAACATGGTTTGGGTGTAAATTATTATAAAATTTATAATTTTTAACTATACACCAATATTGCTGAACAATCTGTTAATTTTGAGTATGTTAGTATTATAGAGTTAAATACATCTGGATTTGTTAAATGTATTTGGATGAACTGTGAGAGACTGGGGGGAGAGTAGTTGAATTTTGTTTTGAAACTCGGCATGGTTTAAGGCCTGCTGTACTACTATGTTGTCACAACTTCAGTCATAAAATCTGTGTTGTAAAGCCAAAGCCTCATTTAGAGAATTCTGATTGTTACTAAAGGTAATTTTAATCTTAAAATGTGTGGAAAAGGAATATTATGTAATATATGTTTTGGATGTCTGCTCTCATCTGCCAAGAAATAATTATTTGTGAAAAGTTTATGATATACTAGTATGCACAGAATCATCTAGTGGTTTGGTAAAGCAGCTATTGAAGAAAGTAGCAGCAAATTTATATAATTAATTCTGAAATTGATACCAAGCTTACTGAAGTTGAGACATGTAATAAATTCCGGTATTTGGTTAATAGTGCCTTCCCATAATAGTCAACAATCATCTATATATCTCCACCACATCTTCTTGTCTTTAATAAAAATGATTCATTTCATTGTAAGTGTAAAGAAGTTCAAAGTATCACATGACAAAAGTGGCATATTTATGGGTAAAGGAAGTTGCCATAGCTTTTCTACATAATTGGTGGTTACTCTTTTCTTGGAAGCAGAAACTGTTCATGGTGAACACTAATTCCAGTAAATGCAATTAAGAATTAACAAAGTTGGGATTTTTACAATCAGTTTTTAACTACCATCAGCACACCTCTGTGAGGAATACTGGTGTATAATGACTTTACATCAAATGTACACAAAAATGTCTGAGCTTCAATAGATATATCTTAAAGCTGCTGTGGTTCAGTGGTTAGCATTGTCACCTCACAGCAAGAGGTTCTTTGGTTTGATTCTCAGCTGGAGCACTTTCTGTGCAGACTCTGCATGTCCTTCCCATGGTCGAGTAAACTTTAAAGACATGCAGGTAGGTGCGTGCATGAGTGGGTGTGCCTTCTTTGAAGGTTGGGCTCTGGGCTGGCAACTCGACACAGTATAAATTCACTGCCAATCATTAGTAGACCAGAGTTCTGCTGTGGTGACCCCTAATCAGGAAAGCTGAAAGCCTTTCTCTTTTTCAATAGGTATAACTTGCACAGGGCATTAAAAGTGTCTGTTGTCTTGTACTCTAGCTATAACCAAAGTCAATAAATGCTTAAAACAGTATTCAAAATAAAACTAGACTGGTCCTGTCAAATAGTCTCTGCCACCAACTATAGGTCAACCAGAAGTTGGAAAAGATTATGGATTTTTTGTATTAAAAATACAGATATGCAGGCTGATGAACTGTTAAGTTCTATATATAACTGCTCAGAGATAACTCCTTCAGTAAACAATTTAGATACAAATTCATCTAAGACCTTTTCAATATATGAAACAGGGTCAAGGTGAAGACAATAGTAAAATGACTGCTACTTAACTATTTAAGTGCCTTGATACAATAATCTGTCTTATCCCAAAAACTGCTGCTCTCTGTTGTTAGCCTTTATTGTAACCAAGTCCTGTCTAGACTGAAAATTAGGCAAAGCCTGTCATTCTTTGAGATATATTATGAGAATTGTTTCTAAAAATCTGTGAGAGATAACTACGAAAAGCTTTCAGAAAGATTGATCAAAAAAGCATTTAACAGGATGATATGGTGTTTGTAAAATTACATTTTTAAATCTGAAAGGTTTAGTAACTGAGTCAGTCTCAGATTCATGTGAATGGTCCTTGGTGTATAACCAATATTGCAAATTCAAAGTTGTAGTAAAGTTCTTAATGTTGTTGTCAATTGGGAATTCAATGACATAAAAGTTAGGAAGAATAGTTTAAACCTTTATTAAAACAGATAACTTATCATCATTTAAATCAGTGTTTACAGCAGTAACTACTACATTTTGAAGTTCTGTTGTGCTCTGAAATGTTCTGCATCCCTGCATCAAAATAAAGATGCTATTTCTGCATCTCCTGCATTGTTTCTTGTCCAAGGTCTACATTTAAAGTGGTGGGCAGCAGAAATAGAACTTTTTTTAATCATTTACTTCTTGAAGAGAAATCAATAGATTCCACCTCAGTGTCTTTAAAGGGGGATATGTTAGTACAAGACTGATTTATACTGTTCCTCAAATCTTTTTCTTTGTTTCTAGATTTGCCACCTTTATAAAAATTGGAATTATTGCATGCAGAATGCACACTCATTTTCTGACTACTCATAGTCTTTTGCATCTTGTTTAAATGTTTTGAGTTTCCTGGCCTCTTCCTCTTAGTTTGATTTTTCAATACGGTTTATTCTTGAAATGAACTGCCAAACAAAATGTGCCCACTGATGTTTATTACTGCTTCACGATTCTGACTGATGACAACCTTAACATTTAATGTGGTACTGTCATAATGTTCTATTAAACATTCCACACACAGGTGGAAACAATTGTTTGAATATCCCACCACTTGTTAAGAAAAGAAACGTTATCGTTATCATCCCCCCTCCACTTTGGTTACGTCCTTAAGCCTCTGGGTATCATATTATGTGGAAGAAAGAATTGTAGTAATTTCTCATGCCAGAAGTTTGACTGAAGTTTCTTTGAGTTAATAATGAGTACCAAAAGGTTTGTTGGAGGAATAGCATTTTGTACAAATAACGAATAAAAGGAAGTGAACCAGAAGACTGTCCAGAGGTTAATGTTACGTTTTTCATTAAGCAGCTATTATGTTTTTGTCACCCATAAGTTTGGTCACAATAGTTGCAATGTCCAGATAACCAGGGGATGAGCCATCACAAATAAAGTATATACATCTGGAACATATACCCAAACTGCTATATTGGCTCCAGCAATGCTGATGAATTAAAAAAAAAAAATACAGAAAATAAGTTGCATGGAACAAAAGAATTCTGAGACTGTGTACAACTCAACTTGTGTGTTCTCTATATCTATATCTATCTATCTATCTATCTATCTATCTATCTATCTATAGCTCTCTCTCTCTCTCTCTCTCTATATATATATATATATATATATATATATATATATATATATATATATATATATATATATATATATATATATATATATATATTTATTTATTCATATATCACTCCCACTTACAGTCTCTGTATTCCAAAGATTATAGCTATTGGAATTTCAACAGGACTGCAAGTATGGAAATCAAGTCTTTTGGAACTATGGGAGTTTCATTATGTTGCCTCTAGTTCTGTCCATCCACAATACAATTGATACGTCAAGAGGACTGCACATACTGTTAAAACAACATGAAGAGTTATTAGTGCATCAGTAATAACTGTCATGGGGACTCACACCTTGCTTCTTGTTTTTTTTTGAATATAGAAATACTACACTAGAATGTATCATAGTACAACCCACTCTGTTACTGATGACATGTAAATTAAGTAGTGGAATTCCCACATCTAATCAAATTAATTTACAAGAAAGATAAAAGCAATGTCAGTCTAGACAGAAGTTCTGTTATAATCAAATACAAGCAGTGAATCTTCATAAAAGAATGGGGATGAGGTGAGATTACAGCAGGCTCCAGAAATAACCAATCATAATACATTGTAAGAAAGCAATGGGGGCACCTAATGTAATTTCTTGTTCATATTACAGAGGGTGAAACTGTTAAGGGGGAAGAAGATAGATCTGTTTAAAATAAATATGATTCAGAGTAACTGTTTCTTATATTTTGATGTACGATTATATAAAAATAAAGTAAACAGGAGTTTTGAATCTACCATCTACAGAAAGCCAACATATTCCAATTGTTTTCTCCACTAGGATAGCCACCACCCCCACTAGCAAAAGAAAAAACTAGTCAAAGGACAAATGATACACTTATCACAGTTGATTACTGAAGCGATATTATATACCACCAAACTAACCAAGTTAAAAGAAGTTTTTACAGAGGAAGTAGCCTAAAAAATTACTTGATGAATTGGAAAATTTTATATTTATTTATTGGCACTCCAGATATCCACCAGTCTTATGATACCCTAATTCACATATTAATTTAATTAAAACAAACATTAACTTTAACTCTACTATAGTATTAGCCTATGGCAACAACAATGTTTTAGTGAGGTCTATGCTTGAGAAAAACTGGAAAAGTGTGTTTGGTGTATTTGATCTCACCAAAAAAATAGGTGAGATACCCAAGTTAGTTTTTTTTAAGAAAGGAAGAAATTTCAGGAGTATTTTTGAAAATGTACAATAAGAAATTAACAAAAAAGTACATCCAATGAGGGCAGCTGCAGTCAATGCAGATTTGTTAATGAGACTACTAATTTAGTTTTAGGGAATTATCCTACAGTGTTGACTATACAAACTAATTTTGTTTGCAGCACTAGCAGAGTGATTTATATGGGGATATGCCTATCATGACCCACCTTTTACACTGGAAAAACACAACTGAACCTTAAAACTAGAGTTTATCATCAACTTTATGCTTTGAAGATAAAAGGATTATACCAACACTTGGCAAGACATTCTAAAAATGTAAAAAAAAATGTAAAAGGTTTAAAAAGTTCATTTTTTACATTTTGGAAAAGGTGGATCACAATTTTAGAGGAGGAAACTGGTCAGGCTTATTAGATTCTAGGGAGTGCATTAGCAGATATTGCTAAATGCAAACCAACCACCAGGTATTAACAATAGGATATCCTTAACCAGTATTCTGCAGATCAAATATAAGATAAGAAATACATAATTATGTGTGATAACATTGGGATTTACCATTTATATTTATCATTTAATAGAACAGCAGGTAGGCTGTATGGCTTTTATTTCTATCATAGGGTACATAATTTGAACATTACACATTGAACCTTTTTATTAAATAACTTTTTAACTTAATATATTTATATAAATGTTTTTTATACAATTCATATTACGTAATGTATTAGTCTGCGTTTCCAAAAACCAAACAGACTACTGAAATACAAAAATTCGAGGGAACAAGCTGTTGGGCATATGCCAAATAGATAGCCAAGTGATGATCCACAGTCAAATAAAGCTGTTAGAAGTAAGAAAAGCAACAATAGTCCGTACGCTATGATGTTAGAGCTTTTATTAACCACAAGCACTTTCGGAGAGACTTCTATCTCTCCTTCCTCAGACAAAAATAAAACAATCAGTTATAGCAGCAAACTCCTTTAAATAGGATGCTGTCAGCTAATTAACAAATTAACAAACAAGTTAACAATTCAACAGCTTGTGACTTTAAAATCATACAGAACCAGCAATTTAAATATTAAAAGCAAAACACAACCTCACTTTAAAAATGCGACTAATTTCACCATTTAAAACACAATCTTTCAAGCCTTTTCTATCCAAAAAAATGATGTCTGTCAATACTCATATATAAAATGCTCACTGTTCTTATATTGTGTAAAAAAATACTAATACGTAAATTATGAATTACGTGAAAACTGCAGCTACGTTCAAAGGTTATATCCTGAACGTTTAGATTTAGCTCATAAAGCCAACCTTTAAAATGATTATTAAAATAAAACTACAAAACTCTCCTAAGTGGTTTTCTAAATGTTAGCACCTATAAATTTAAAATTTTAAAACAAAAACTTCTATGCCTTATCCGATATGCCTACTATTCTAAGTTTACTCTAGGGAAAGAAAGGTGTTGGTTTTTACAATAAATGCAACCTATGGTTAAGCGATTGTGTTTAAACCTAATGTGTTTAAATGTTTGTAATGACACTCGTAGGTTTTTATGTTTTATTAAAAATAGGTACGAACCACTGTACCCATATAACATTATATTATTCTCTTTAATGCAATAAGTGCCCCTAAATTGTTGATCAATTTAAAATCCTGTACAAATCAACAACCACACATTACTTCATCATGTCCCTTGTGAAATTGTGTTAGACACTAGGTGCAGAATCATTCAAAGTAAAACCAAATCAAGAATGAGAAAATAGGACTTAGCTGTGCATGAAAAATTTCAGAAGCTCTCTGCTAAGTTAAAAGGTGTTACCTTTTACTAGCTAATAGTTTTAGAATACAAGTGAGCGATATTGCTTCATTTAGGCCAGGGTGTGTGTGTGCAGCTGTCCTGAGCTGCCATAGTAGCTCTTCCTTTTCTAATAACAATTGCCATGGGCCTGAAAACATTTGTGTCCTAATTTGTTTCAAAACCATAAATCTGAAACTGTGTTCTTTATTGTCCATAACATGGAAGGCTAGAGCGTTATTAATGTCGCTCTTAGAAATAGCATATAAATGCTCATAAACTCTTTTGTGCAGTGCCCTCTCAGCATTTTTAATAAAACATAAAAATCTACGAGTGTCATTACAAACATTTAAACACATTAGGTTTAAACACAATCGCTTAACCATAGGTTGCATTTATTGTAAAAACCAACACCTTTCTTTCCCTAGAGTACCCTTAGAATAGTAGGCATATCGGATAAGGCATAGAAGTTTTTGTTTTAAAATTTTAAATTTATAGGTGCTAACATTTAGAAAACCACTTAGGAGAGTTTTGTAGTTTTATTTTAATAATCATTTTAAAGGTTGGCTTTATGAGCTAAATCTAAACGTTCAGGACATAACCTTTGAACGTAGCTGCAGTTTTCACGTAATTCATAATTTACGTATTAGTATTTTTTTACACAATATAAGAACAGTGAGCATTTTATATATGAGTATTGACAGACATCATTTTTTTGGATAGAAAAGGCTTGAAAGATTGTGTTTTAAATGGCGAAATTAGTCGCATTTTTAAAGTGAGGTTTTGTTTTGCTTTTAATATTTAAATTGCTGGTTCTGTATGATTTTAAAGTCACAAGCTGTTGAATTGTTAACTTGTTTGTTAATTTGTTAATTAGCTGACAGCATCCTATTTAAAGGAGTTTGCTGCTATAACTGATTGTTTTATTTTTGTCTGAGGAAGGAGAGATAGAAGTCTCTCCGAAAGTGCTTGTGGTTAATAAAAGCTCTAACATCATAGCGTACGGACTATTGTTGCTTTTCTTACTTCTAACAGCTTTATTTGACTGTGGATCATCACTTGGCTATCTATTTGGCATATGCCCAACAGCTTGTTCCCTCGAATTTTTGTAATGTATTAGTCTACTGACAATTTTATTAGTGGGTACAGCTTTAAATATTTTTGGGTGTTGTAATAGTTTGCTGTGATTGGATGTTTCAGAAAATTTAAAGGTAATGTCATCACTTTGTATTTTAATCTAATGAAGTTCCATGGCAATTATATATAGGAACAAAACTTCTCTTTCAGTTCTTTGACTATTTTTTTATTTTGAATTTCTTTATTTGTGTTTTTTGTGTTTTAAGTGTTGCTGTCTTTTCTAGTTGACTGTTTATTACAGAGCCTAGTTCACGATGCCTTAACAGACAAGTAGGTCACTAGATAAATATCCAGAGAGATATCCACAAAGATGTCCCAAGAGATATTTCCAGAGGAGATTAAAAAGATAGTGAAGTTCCGCGGATATCAGAGAATTAAATTGTTACCAAGTGAAGTTCCTAATACATTTCCTGTAGTGTTGCAGAACACACAGTTCCCTATTTTTCAAGATCAGGAAGATTGCTCAGAAAATCACCTACATATTCAGTTAATTCAAGGATAGTAAAGTATTAATAGACTGTAATAACACCGGCTTATAGTCTCAATGCCTTGAATTATCAGTGTTTTTGCTTCCCTTGTGTAACATTTTATGCAATATATTGCTCTGTTTCAAAAATTGTAAAAGAAGGATGAAAGATACAGGGCGTTTAATCAGGTTTACTTCAGAAGACTGATAAATCAAAAGATTGAATCAAAAAAGTCTGAAATTTCAAAATACTGAACACATATTATTGCAGGGGGCAAGCCCCCCTGCAACCCTCATGTGGGGGATACACCTCCTACATCCCCTGATAACTATATATACCAACTCCAAGAAGGCACAACAGTGGAGAAGAGGCAAATTCCATCATTCAGTATTTTGAATTTACGTTTTTTGGGATTCAGTCTTTTGGTTTTTAAGTCTTCTGAAGTAGACCCATTTAATCATATGTGCATCATTTATAACATTTACACGTAAAAGCTGATGATCCTTGCAGAATGTAGCCTTATTTTTGCTTTAATCATAGCTTTAAATGCAAGATGCTATAAATGTTCATCCTTTTTTGCTAAAATATCATATACTTTTCTCTTTTTCTAATAAGTACTTTGTTTTTTTTTAATCTACCTGAAATAGGAACATCACAGGGTTATGTGAAGTTGGTTTAACATCACTTAAAATTGTGGTATTTGTGGAGCACAAGCTAATATCCCATGCTGCTATCAGTTTTGGAAAATAAATGTAAGCACCTGCTGCATTAAACAGAAACCATAAACTTCACATCTTCCTGCTGTCAAAGCTCAATATGCAGCCTGCTAAACTGCTGACAGTTTTAGGGCCAAAACACATAATCATGGGATTCAAAAAGATTCTTTCCACCCACGCTAATTGACCAATGTGGGCTGGTCAATTAGCAAGATGGTTAGAATCTTTGATTTAATGACAAGATAAAACCTCACAATGAAATACCTTATAGATAACTCATTGCATTTCTGAACTGAACACTGCTCTGTCAGATCTGTTTGCACTAGGGTTCTCCCTACCAGCACATGCATCATGACAGTACACACACACGCACACACACACGCACACACACACACACACACACACACACACACACACACACACACACACACACACACACACGCACACACGCCACATAACACTCATACACAGTCAAGGAAACACACATTTGTACTTCCGCATTCACCTTCCAAGAGAAACACTCACAGACACACACACACACACACACACACACACACACACACACACACACACACACACACACACACACACACACACACACACACACACACACACACACATGCACATGCATACACGGACACACACACACATGCAAACACACATCTATAGTTCTAATCCTATAGAAGTGACTGGGTGAATACTATCAAAATATGGCATTCACTTTTTCTACCAAGAGAAAAAAAAATTAATTTGAAAGAAAAATTCTTAGAATCACTCTACCAAATTAAGCAAGACCCACCTCCATTTCTTAGGATGAGTACATGATTAATTAGTATTAACCACGCCCCCAAACTGCTATATTACTATGCAGTTTCCCCAGCCACACTGTACTTTGTGTTACGGCCACGGCCAGAGGAAAAACAGTATCAGGGGAGTGGTTTCTGAATCAGAACAGCTTACCCTGTTGTGGGTCTATATAGCGGCATGTCATCCTAAATCCTGTCCATAGTTCTGAAAGGACTAAAGATTTATACAGTAAGCTCGGCGGGTTCATACCCCAATTCCCCAGACATGAATACTTGTGCACATTCATTATTGAATGGGCTGGCTCACACTAGAGACCTGCATTTACCTTGAATCATTATGACTCACCTGTGAGTTCATTAACAAAACTTTTTTTTCCATATTTAGGAAAACCATGTAAGACTTAGTGAAGTTGGCAAGGTGCTTGGATATAGGACATCACCTTTCAGGCTAATCAGTCCAAATATCAGACTATATGTGTACAATTCTGCCACTTTAGTTTCTCTATAATGGCTCTCAAAGCATTAACTAAATAATCATATATAATACTGTTATCACAGACTGCATTTAGTTCAGAGATCTGATAGGCTGCTACTGCCACATTTGGTTGCATACTGCATGGCGGAATACGTCTGTGAATATGGTAATGCTTGCTACAATGTTCAGCACTATACAATAGCTATTTTTTGCCATTGCTTATATATTACTTGTGTGATATATAACATGCACGTAATCAGTTTGCATGCTTATATATGGAGTATGGCCTGAGACATGTTTGAAAAAGTTAAATTATCAGCATTGTCACCTGCTTACTAATTTAAAGTAGATAATTGCACATTTGTTTTGGAGTTTTGTGTCGCATTAGTCTATAGACTGACTTTTTTGAAAGACTCTATAATTTGATTCAATAAGGAATTTAATATCTCAAGGTAATGTAATTCACTTAACAATAAAAAAACATCATCTAGCTGAATATGCAATGCAAAATGACAAACAATAGTTGTGCAGTTGTTTGGAAGTAATGAAGCACAGTAATTAAATAGTACAATGTTCATAATGTTTTCACTGGCTGCACTTCTGAAAGGAGTAATTAAACGTAATATTTCAAACAGTCACATGAAGCTTAATTAAGAACTTGGCAAATACGATGTTATTGCAGATGCTGCTCATTTACTTTATGCCAGTTATTCATTTCTTTTTGACACATATAAAAAGGAAATGTTTAGTAAAAATCAATGGGATGGTACTTTACAGACACACACACACACACACACACACACACACACACACACACACACACACACACACACACACACACGAACCTGCAGATCACCGACATTATACTCACTGTGATTGTCCCAGATTTCTTCCATGTGACCAAGCCTATTCTAAAGGAGTAATTAGTTCCTCTTCATACCACTCAATCATTCAATTCGGGATCTTATTTCACTGACCCATCACCGTTGTACTGTGAATTACTTCCTTAAATGCAGGTTGTAACTTGTCCACTCAAACTGCACATAATGACATCTCTTACCACCTCCATCCTTTCTGTTTAGTTTAACTCCTTCAGCATTTCCCAGATTATTCTAGGTCTTCAGATCATGTGTACTCTTCCCATCCCATCCTCAATTCAGACAAGTCCCATCTTATTCAGCCTCCACCCATAGGCCATGCAGAACATTTGCATTTTCTAGCTACTCTTTTCATTAGCTTTATTACTTTGACTTATACAGCTTCTAAAATTAAACACAATAGTCCAGCCACAGAATGCAGTGTGGGGCAAAATCTTCTTGTCTCTGGCATCTTTGTCACTGTGCAAGTAGGTCAGCATCCTGCTTACATTGACTGCTACCTCCACAGTTTAGTGATGGCTATCCATCAGCTTCTTTACAACTACTCTTAGGTCTCTTTGTCCCCCTGTTGTTTTGACTGAGGCTTATCCAGTTCTGCATTCTTTCCTTGCTGAGTTATACTATCCATCTATAACATTTTGCAGTTTCTGTACAGAAAAGTAAGCAAACTACAAGATATTAGCCCCTGATAGATATTTCAAATAATTTTTCAGAGTGTCTACCCCATCTCCATCCCCAAGCATTACTCCTATGTTTGTATCATCTACAAAAAGATCTACAAAAGGACTTACCTTTATCTATCAGCCCGTATCATGGCTGAGTCAAACACATAACTACAGAGGTGCAGTGCTGTTTACTGATTTATTAATCTGCTATTTGCTATTCCTTTCTTTGGATAGTGTACATGTCACCAACACCCACAATCTCGTGCCTTGTAGACACTTTTCTATTAGTATAATCATCACCCTCTTGTACATCAATTCATTTTATGTATAAGCCTCCCAGAAGCAATAGAATATAAGGCTTTTCTCAAATACGTATAGCTGATATCTATAGTAATGCATCAACAGAAGTATAATGCACATAATATTCTGGAAATAGAATGTAACCACCAGAACAGTTTAGTTGTGAAGCAGACCTGCTCCTGTTATAGTTAATGTTTCATTCTCTGTGCTAAGTCATGAGCAATAAAATATTATGCATATAAAACTCCAGAAAAGTGATTTAACCCTAAAGCAGAGCAGCTGGAACAAATTACTGCTAGGAAGACACTTGACTTTTTTATAAGTATTAGGTGAACATCTGATAGAACATCACTTTATAATGTTCCTGTATTATATAGCATCAAATTGTGAAATAGCATTCTGTCCATATCGTAAAAAAAGAAGCAGTTCAGAGGTAAAAGAACGCCAACAATGGAGGTTCTGGCTGTATGAATTTAAACAATGGTTGCTGTACATCAAATGGAGCAGTGGAATCTGCTCAAATGCATAGAACTGGCTTAGTTGATTGTGGAACGAGACTCAGGGAAGGCTCGACAGTGGTTACATCTTCCCTGAAATTCCCAATGGACAGGGAAATGGTCATACCAGTACAGAAGATATAGATTTACCCGCCTTACATAATCAGGCGGAACCTAGTAATAGTAAGCTTGTTACAATGGATTTTACGTTTGATTTTTCGTTTAGTGACCAAAATAAAGAGGCTAAACGGACATGCACAAAACCTAAAAAAAGCAACATATGTGAACGTATTTTAATGTTAATGCCAAAGACATCACTCATAAAGGCACTGTTCATTCCTACAAGCATAATGACATTGTGGAAAGTTGCAAACAGCAAGAGATTAATAAGGAAATGCATCTAAAAATATTTTTGATAATTACTGTGCTTTTGACAATGTTAATACAGATAAAAGTGATGAGCAGTTTAATCCTCATAACTTAAAGGGTACTTTGAAGGACTTAATATATACATTGGGGAAGAAATTAAACATCATCAATTCAATAAAATTGGACAATGCTTATTTGTCCAAATGTATTGATTCTAACATTGTACCCATGGGATTACGTTTTTTTAAGACTCCTATGGTTGTCGAACTATCTAGTAGTAATAAGAATGAATTCAATCAGTTGTCTGACACTTTTGGTATGCAATATATGAAATTATTGCTCAAATGTAAAAACGAAAAACTGTGTAGACATATGAAGGAAGTTGAACAGTTTGAATGATATCATTCTTAATGATTTAATGTTTATGCAATGGGAGAAACTATATGTGAAACAATCTGAGACAGCAGATTTAAAAACCAAAAAAGCATATGACAAGAAGTGCAAAAAAATCAAAAGAGACACAGAACAGTACAATAGGGGTCAGGCTTATCAGTGGGGAGGGGGGAATCACCTAGATAAGCCTGACATGGATAATTACAACAATCATAGTACAAACAAACCTTTTAAGGGTACTTATCACAATGTTAGAACCAACAATTATGCAGAACAGCACAATTATAAGGGTAGTTCAAATTTTCATCAGGAATGGAAGTACGGAAGACATATAGATTGGAAAAGGGGAGGAAAATGGAGGAAAAAGAACTTTTATCATCAGGAAGAGGAAGAAGGGAGAAAATGGTAGTGGATACACTGAATAATCATATTGAGCGGTCCGTAGTAGATCAGGATATTGTTACAGATGGTGTAATTTCCATTTATAACCAATTTAATATATATAATTACACTCAATTTCCCTTCTCATTTTAATTTATTGTCTAAGGGAATGAAATATGTTCCCACCACAAGCTTTAGGTTGGTAGATTGTTTAAGTGAATTTAAACTGTTTATCAGGAAACTTAATTTGGCCCTGTTTTTTAAGGATAACAATGACAAATCTTTAAAAAAGATTGATGCCCCTAGGAAGAAAAGCAGTTTTGTTCCAGTTATGCATCCTACTGTTCAGATTTATGATAAATTAGTTACACAACAGATTTATCAGATGCAAAGTGAGCTTATAAGTAAAAAATTGAGAAGTAATCTCACGTTAGTTGAACAAAACACCTTGAAAGGATTGAGAGCTAACAACAGCATATGGGTAATGAAACCCGATAAAGGTGGAGGTGCAGTTATCTATGACAGCTTAGAATATAGCTCTAAAATGCATGAGATTTTATATGTATTTGGAAACTACGAAATTGCTTCCATTAATGAAATAAATATTGCCTACAGACAAATTGATTTACATGTGGAAGAATTTTTATTGGACAGACGGATAACAGAAGATACTTATAATTATATGAGTGTTGAACATCCTAAATTGGCTACATTAGTAGGTATACCAAAAATCCATAAAGACATCAGTAATCCACCTTTTTGGCCTATAATATTTGGCAGTAAGTCAAAGACCTTCCCATTAGGTGTAGTAGTGGATACTATGCTTAAATATTTGTATGAGAAGGTTACCCATATAGTTAAAGATTCGTGGGAGTTTTTGAAAAATTATCCAGTCAATGCTTGGAAACATGGGTATTTATTCACATCCATTGATGTAGTGGATTTATTTTCATGCATAACCAAAGAAGAAGGAATGGAAGCCTTCACTAATAGTATTAGGAAATACAGCAACCTTGAATGGGACAAGGTGTGCTTGGTACTAGAACTTATGTCTATAGTTCTAGATTACAACTATATATATATATATATATATATATATATATATACTATGAAGGCAAACATTTTAGACAAATTAAGGGCATTGCTATGGGTGCAGCTTGTGCCCCCATATTCGCCAATTAAGTGATGCTTGATTGGGAAGAGACTGTGGTTTTCAATAGTGAATATTATAAAAATATTAAATATTACTCACACTTCCTTGACGACATTTATATTTTGTGGGATGGTAATCAAGAAAGTTTGAATAATTTTATGGAGTATTTAAACAATAGTAGTGGATTTCTTAAGTTTACATCTACTAGTAGTAGTAAAGGAGTAGCCTGTTTAGATACATTTGTATCGAATGGTGAAGAAGGTTTTAAGTCCAGAATATATAGGAAAAATACATTCACAAATTCCTATTTAGAATATACCAGCAACCATCCTAAAAAATTGATGTACAATATTTTTAAGGGACAGTGTATCAGGGCCGTAAGGATGACTTCTGACCACCAAGATATGATGGATGAATTAAGTTTCATCACTGAACTATTTAAAGACAGAGGGTACAATGGTAAAATGTTGAAGGATGTGAAGGAATATGTTACCAAGGAATGAGGAAAGAAATATATCCCACTATTGGGAGCCAGTACTAAGGATGTGAATATTTATATCAACAGTAGGGAGACTAACAACGTTTATAGCGTGTGTCTTGTAATATGGTCCACACATAAATAAAAAAAAAACATTTTAACTGTCAATTGGAATGTACTGATGGTGGACCTAGTTATGATTGATATTTTGGGCCCCAGACCAACTTCTGTATATAAGATGGGGAGAAATATAAAAACTTATTTGGAAAGGGGCATAAGAGGTATAGGAACAGATAACATCAAAAAGCACACTACAAAATGTAGTGCTTGCAACCAATGTTATGCCATTAATGAGAAAGAATGAATAGTTTTGGATAACATTAATAGGACTAGATTGAGATTTGTACAGGGCAATTGTAATTCGAAATTTGTCATCAATTTGGCAAAGTGTGAGGCTTGTTCGGGATACTATATAGGGAAGACTGAGAGAAACTTCAAGAAACGTATATATACCCACCTATATAGTATCAGGATGAAGGATATTAATAATGCCCTATACAGGCATGTAGAAAAGTTTGGGGCAAAACACAATTTTAATTTTGCGATATTAGAAAGTGTAGTAATGGACCCCATTGGTGATGATTTTAAAAATATTCTTGCATATAAGGAAGTATGGTGGCAATTGTTAACTGATGCCACAACACCACCAGGTCTGAATGACCATATTTCAACAAAACCATTACTTAATATTAGGTAGAAGTATTAGGACATCACGTACAGTGAGAATAGAATATGTTATGTTTTTGTATATATGATATACACTCTACTAACTTCTATCCTATATTGTATATTTAATATTTTTGAGTTTTGCACAACAGTTTTATATCTATTTAAGTTTAATATTTTTTACTTCAGTTTTTTTAACTTTATATTAATTAGTGTAGTATTAGTAGATTTGTGTAGATGATGATTGACTTACAGATCAGCAATGTATTTGAATACATAATAGTATTTTGTTTTAGCAATTTAATGAACTTTTAGTACGTTGAGCATTAATAAGCGCTATACCACTTTAAATGGATTTGGCACCAAAGATACTATTTCAATCATTTGTATCTATTGGTTAAATGTTCTGAAGAAGCTCACGCTTGAGTGAATGAAAGCGCTTAACATTTTTTGTCATAATAAATTAATTTGTATCTTTACCACTGGTTGTGGTGAGGTTTATTTGATCTCATTTGTTTCTCTCTGGATGAAGGCTGTGATTTTGGTTTGTGGTAGTGTATTGGGTGAGCGGAGGTTGGTATTATATAGCATAAAAACTGAACCCATCCCCCAAGCAGACTGTTTGTGAAGTAATGCTTTTAGTTTAATGGCCGCATATTTCAATTAATGAATGTGGCATTTAAGATTAAAAAGGCAATAGAATATGTACAATATACTTCTGAAATGAAACAGACTATCCAAAAGTAGAATATTTATAATGTACTAATATCTGTATGGCACTTTGTTTCTATGTCAACACTGCACATATCTCATCAAATATTTGTGTAGGGACTTACTAGAAAATTAAATGTCAAGTTCACGAACTATATAACCAAGGAACACAGCAAAGGAAGCAACAACCAGTTGAAATGATAAAAAACTGTTTAATCCATGTTAAGCACTTTCTTCCCTCTGGAATACAAGGGACTTCATCAGAAAAATGTTACACAAATCAACCCAGTCATTTATACCTGTTTAATCCACATACTAATTGAATAACGAGTAATAATTAGTGAAATTAAAACAAACAATTATGTGCTTAAAATCTGCAACTATGTTGCTGAATAAAACAATAACTACATAATTTAATATTGAATGTAAAAAATAAACATTAAACACCACTACACAACAACTTAATAAAATAAAAACTTCATGAGTATGGTGAATGAAGGAATAACATTATCCTAAAATGTTTTTTTACTTTAAAATGCAAAAAATACTAATAGCTTCATTTATTCCAGGATTTAATTTTTGATACTGCAAGTATTGGATTGGAATCAGGAATATTTAGAAATTTGACTTTTTCTAACTCATATTTGCAGTACAATAGTGGACATCCGAATTTTTAAAAAAGTCTATAGCTAAAGGCCAGTTGGTACATGCTGCAAGAATGGTGAGTTCTGATATAAAGTTTTTAGAAGAAATTGATTTTATCTTGCATATGTTCACAACAAGGGGTACCCACAGAAATTCTTGACTAAAATTAAGGAAGAGGTAATAAACAAATGTGCCATGGGCATTTATAAACCCATTTTAGGATGTACAAATGGTTTATCCAGCGAGACCGTGGCTACTAAGAGAACGGACATCAGTGTAGGGTTTATTACCACCTTCAATTTAGATGCTACAGAAATTGGTGACATTATTAGAAGTAATTGGGACATCCTACAATTGATCACAATGTGGGTTTGAAAGTAAGTAAACAACCTAAAATTATATATAAAAAGGATAGATCTTTCAAAAACATATTAGAGAACTCACAAAAATACAAGAGACTGTCGTCAATAGGAGAAAAGGAAATTTTAAATGCAATAGATGTACCTTTTGTTCACACATATTAAAACAGGGGACAAGGTTTTACTGAATGGGAGATCTATTACAATTTATGGGCATTACAATTGTTATACGTCGAATGTTGTTTGCATAGTCAAATGTCAAAATGTCCCATATTTTATATAGGGAAAACTAGTAGGCTATTTAAAAATAGAATAGGGGAACATTTGTTGGACATTAGATATGAAAGGTCTACCAATGCTCTTGCTAGGCATATTAAGGACCATAAAGACCATCAATTTAAATTTTTGGTAGTGCAACACATTGAAAAAGACCCACAATGGAAATGTATAGATTTACATCTTGACATGTGTGAACTAAAATGTCAGTTGCGGTGTAATGCAACTGAATATCTTGGAATAAATTAAGCTATTAGTATTTCTTGCATTTTAAAGTTAAAAAACATTTTAGGATAATGTTATTCCTTCATTCACCACACTTATGAAGTTTTTATTTTATCAAGTTGTTATATAGTAGTGTTTAATGTTTATTGCTTACATTCAATATTACATTATGTAGTTATTGTTATATTCAGCAACATATTTGCAGATTTTAAACACATAATTGTTTGTTTTAATTTCACTAATTATTACTCATTATTCAATTAGTATGTGGATTAAACAGGTATAAATGGCTGGGTTGATTTGTCTAAAATTGTTCTGATGAAGTCGCTTGTATTCTAGAGGGAAGAAAGTGCTTAATGTGGATTAAACAGTTTTTTATCATTTCATCTGGTTGCTGCTTCCTTTGCTGTGTTCCTTGGTTATATAGAAAATGTAATGTGTTGCCAAGAGAGAACAGTGGTAAAAGTCTACTGCCATACAACATTTTATGTGCATTTATAACCATATGGTATATGTGCCAGAAAAGCAGACATCCAAATTCTCATATTAGAATGTTCCTAAAGAGAAACATAAGTTGCTTAACAAATGAGCAAACTCACTTTTTTATCTTGAAATCTGATCTTCTTGAATAGCAATAAAAATGAAAGGATTTTCATAAAATGTGGCATTTTAGACTCGCCCTGGGATACAGAAACATACTTAGTGCAATTGTGCTTAGCCTTTCACAGGTATGGCTCATAGTGTAACACTTTTTGAAGGCAGTTATTAAATAACTAGGTGAATTTCATGACCCTTATCACCATTAATTAGAAAACCTGCTTGTGCCAATGGCAGACCTGTGTAGAAAGAGAAAGTACTGCAAATGTGGCTGTGTTAGATGTGAGTAAAGGTAGTAAACAAATTGCTGGTGCACAGCTATCCACATGCACATGCTTCACGTAATAACACTATGAGACAGCTGTTAAGCCAAATTAAAGGGCTACAGCAATGTTTAAATCTAACTTGTGACCATTAAAAGGGGTTGAAGTAGGTATACAGGAAAGTAGCAAAAGGAGATACAATAAGGAGAGGAATATACACAAGAGATATTTAGGGATGGTAAGAATGGTAGTGGGGGGGAGTAAGGAAATATATTTTTTTAGGATAGTCACTTTTTTTCCTTCTGGGAAAGAAAGATGGGAAGGATTTAAGGGTAAGGTAAGCAATGGAAAGAAGGTGAGGTATAGAAGCAGGGACACACAAACAAACATGAAACAGAGGTAAACACTGGCAGCGGAGGTGTGCTGATACATTTGGGGGGCAATGCAATTATAGGTATACAGACAAAGGGGAAGACAATGGTGATGGGGAGGATTAGAAAAACAAGGAAGGAAGGTGACACAAAAGGAAGTTAAATGCCGGGATAGGGGTAGAGAAGGCATACCCTCTTTTACTCCACTGTCTGTGCAAGACCTGGGGAGAGGTCAGTCAATACCATGGCCACCTTTCCACTGGGACCCACCTGCAGTAGTGAGGGCAGAAGCAGACATCTGTGTATATCTTGAAACTGCATGAGAATCCTCTCAAGGTAGCTGATGGAGGCATCCAGCTGCCAGTCAATCAACTGCCCCACCGCATTCACCAGTGCCCTAATGGTAACAAATTATGCACCCCTGGCAGTGTTACTAAAGGAAACAATGGAGATTTTTTTCTAATGAATGACTGACAGAGGTTGCAACCTGCCTGCTCAGTTCAGCACCCAACAGGAAGGCTGGGCTGGAGTTTGGTGAGTTTGGAGCAGGAGAAAGCTGGTACTGATGGGGGGGGGGGGGGTTGTTGGTGATTCTGGATGCAGCACTAGCACAGCCATGGCAATTTCTGTAGAAAATAAAGAAAAACAAAACAACAATAACACCAAAAAAGGAAAAAATAAACATGAAACCAACAGAATAGCAGCAAAAAGAGTGAGGAGGAGAGAGAAAATATAATTACATCTATGTATGGGAGATATGGCTTATTAGAGAAGTACAAAAATTATACTAAGCAAACAGTGAATATAATAGAATACCAGGTTACAAACCACTGTCTATATGAAGTATAATCTGGCCCTATATTATGGTGAACAGGCATGTGGACACTATCACAACTCCCATTACCAAGAATGCATGGTCCAATATGTAAGAGGAGATGTGGACAATGTAGTATTGTTCATAAAATGTCGCAATATGTTTGTGGAGCACTGTACCTGTGGCCTCTTACAAGTATCCTAAATAGCATTATCTAACAACACACTTTAAAATTAAACATATCAATAGAAATCTGGATTTGTATTGGGAAACCAGCACCAACAGTTGCATCTACAGAACTGAGCAATATGAAAGTTGCCATCCATGGTATCACAAGCAATGATCAATATAAGTCCATGACGCAACAAATAAAACTGCAACCCCACCACCCCAAACCACATAAAATAAACTTCAAACCATAAGAAGTAGCCATCCATGACACATTCCTCCCAACCCACCACTACGCGCGCGCGCACACACACACACACACACACACACACACACACACACACACACACACACACACACACACACAGTGATCCCCCCCCCAAAAAAAGACAACTTGATTCTGTGTAATGCAATGTGTGCTGAGTTACTGCACGCAAATGCATCTCTCAGGACACTAGTCTACTTATCGGTACAGCTGGGCAGATAAGCCCATGTCAGAATTAAAAGATGGTAGCCTACAGGATGGATGTATTCTGTGTCCTACTTCTTGGTGTGTGAAGAGCAGTGATTAACTGTGCCATGCTTTGTAATTGTGAAAGTAGCAGACTCCAAATCCGACTTCAGACCAGTGACAAGTGGAGTACCACAGGGTTCAGTCCTGGGTCCTCTCCTGTTTGGTATCTACTTCTCTGAAGTACAGCCTAACACAGAAGGTCTTTGGCTAATGAAGTTCATAGATGAGTGCAAACTAGGAGCCATAATCGAAACTCCTAACGATGTGGACATCCTACAAAAGGGCCTCACTGAGACAGATGCCTGGTGTCAAAGCCATGGCCTCAAGCTCAATGCCAAAAAAGTGCATTGTCATCTGCTTTGGTAAAAACTCTGTACCCATGAACTACAACATAGGCGGTAGTATACTTAACACCGAAAGTGTGATAAGAGACCTTGGGACACAGGTGGACAGTAGTCTCTCCTTTGATAATCACATCGCCACAGTATCAGGAAATCCTACTACATGGCACACCTCATCACAAAAGGTTTCTCATCCAGAAAAAAAGAGGTCATTGTTCCCCTCTACTCATCACTCATTAGACCCATTATAGAGTACAATGCCCTTTTTGGTATGTACCTCACAAGACATCTACAACAACTGGAAAGGCCGCAGAAATACCTCACAAAGAGGATTACCAGCCTCAAACAGATGCCCTACGCAGACCATCTCAAAAAACTCCAGCTTTACTCCGTCGCATATTGCCTACTCAGAGGTGATCTCTGCCTAACATACAAAGCTATGTCAAACCCAGAGCTGTTGGACATGCTCCATTTAAAGAAATCCCAATCCCTTCGAGCTACACACTCTAGGGACCTAAACCTTGTCACCACAATAAACAGAACATGCTGGAGGGATAGATTCCTGTCCCAGAGACTTCCCATACTCTGGAACAGACTACCTATGTCAGAGTTCCTCATTAGCACTCTTCAAGAAAAATCTTGATGATTGGATGGGTGATAGGAAATTCACCCCAGGGATCACTTCTGTGGTTCTGCTTGACAGGGGCACAGGAAAATAATTTTCTTGGGTGGCAAAAGCCAGGGTACCTTTTTGGTTGGGCTTGTATAGGCCCAGGGCTGATAGCCTAGTACCTACCTATGAACCTATAACTTTCCTAACAAATGTAGGAAAAACGAAACAACAATACCACCATAAAAGGAAAAAATAATCCTGAAACAAAGAGGATAGCAGCAAAAAGAGTTAGGAGGAGAGACAAAAAATCATTACATCTATGGCAGTTACAAAAGGTCCCTGATGTGTCCAGGTTACTGTAATTGTAACATGAACATGGTCATATATGTGGCTACTTGCTTATCCTGCCCAGCGTTTTATGTTGGAATGACCACAAGAAAATTAAGACAAAGGATACTGGAACACGCCAGGGACATAAAAAACAGAAAGTCAACTAACTCTCTATTTACTCACAGTAAGGACTGCAAAAATTTTAAGAAATTTATATTTTTTGTCATTGACAGATTATACACTAAAGATTTTGGTGGAGACTATAAAAACATGCTTGAAGTCAGAGAATGCTTATGGCAAATTAGATTAGAAGTCAGCACACGACCAGGCATTAATGAAACTTTATCTTTGGCATGTATATTAAAACACAAGGCATTATGCTTTTGAAATGTTTTGTAATATGTATACTAAAATATAAAGCATTCTGTATTTGAAAAGTTTTGTAACAAAGAAATACAATGGATTCTTAAATGAGAGATGGTTTTGAGATACATTGAATATTGTTTAAAATGTTGTGGTGTATGTGGGGTAAACTTTTTGTCAAGTGGAATTTTGTTGCACCAGCAAGAGTTAATTCTCAAGACAATTGACAACAACTTTATTGCATTTCAATGGTCATTGGTTACAGTGTTATTTGAATTTCATTTATAAAGGCCTGTTAACACGTTATTAACTGACTCTGAAGATGCCCTAGTTGGGTGAAAACGCTAAGTCAGTTTATGTGTATCTGTTATCTGCTATTTGTCTCATTAAAGCTGTTGCTGATTTTACTTTTGCATCACCAGTGATTTATTTTTACAAGTCAACATCTATGTATGGGCCAGGTCTCCACTTTATATTTGGGACCCACATAATACTCCCCACTTAGGTGATCCCAGCAGTCTCTATCCCTTGACAACATTGGTGCCATTGGTAGCCATGGCCATTCACCAGGTTGTATCCCAGAGAGATATAGTAGCCCTCTCACAGTCACACAAGTTGACTTCTTTGACATGTATCATGCCACATTAGGTCAACAGTTAGCATGACCAGCCACTATGCCACCATTGCTTAGTTCACAAGTTGATGGCATGGCTTGATAGTGTTAGGGTATGATCACTAGCATAGACATTGTTCACTACCAGCATGAATTCTAACTGTGATAGTATGCGTGCTCTTTAATACCTCTACAGGCTAGGAAGCAAAACAAGATTGCTCCTCATCCCTGCATAGTCAGTGAGACTACTAGGTGGTCATGTGACTACACATAGGTGAATCAGCCTCTTAGCATGGTCAATGCCACATTAAGTAAAACTTATGATTCAGAAATATTCATTAACTGGTATTCCATTAGCATGATTTAAAAGTATAAACTCCCACAAGCCATTACAGGCCTCACTGAGCTATAAGATATTGCATTGAACTAACTACCAGACATTTATAAAGTGTTGGAGAACAGGTGCTTTCACTGCAACTTTTTTGTTCAAAAGGTATGTGTATTTGCTAAGAGATGATATTATCTACTAATATGCCACTATATAATCTTGAAGACTTCCCTGAAAGTGTTATGTACATGACTTGTTTATGTTGTAGATAGCACAGCGTCAGAGCAAGGTACATGCACATTTTTATGGAGCAAGAAAATCAACTGCAGTGTATTTATTATTTTGCATGCATGTGTAAATATAATCCATGTGTGCCTGTAGTCCAAGTTCAGATGTAGTAGCATAGCTAGGGTAGGACTAAAAGGGCAACTGCCCCAGGAGCAGAGTGTTGGGGGTGTGTAGTCAGCCGATGCAAATATCTAATGCAATACTAGCTTTTGCTGTAAAATCTAAGTGCTTTAGCACTCCATGTGTAATCTAAACAGTAGCAACTGCTTGCTACATTTTAGCAAACAGTTTGCTACAGTTTAAAAATTAAATCTTTCATTTTATTAAATTTTGAGTGCTATAGCACTCTGTGCAGGCAGGGTATAAACTGTAGCAACTGCCTGATACATTTGTAGTAACCAGTTTCCTATGGTTTATAAAAATAATTTTTTTAACTAAAACTTGAGTGCAGTAGCACTCCTTGCTGGCAGGATATTAACTGTAGCAACTGTATGTTACATTTCTAGAAAGCAGTTTGCTACAGATTGTCAGAAGAAATCTCTTTTTTTATATATATAATAAAAGGGAGAAAGCTAAAGGTTTGGCACAGAAATGCTGGGCAGAGGGGGGTGTTATGCATCTGACCACCTGGTTGGTGTGGCAGTAAAAGTAATGTCAGTTTATTTATTTATTTTATTTTTTTGCTCTTCATGTGAAGAGCTGTGGGGGTTGGGTGCTGGTTCCTGGGTTCCTGGCACTAGCACAGGGTGCTGACTGAGCCAGCTTCGCTTCTGTTCAGAGGTGTTTAATAGTTACAGCTATGACACTTGTCTGAGAGCATTTACAGCTTCTTAATCCCAACTGCATTTTACTATACTATGTATACTTTAATAGTTGTTATTCTTTTTAATGGGCAGCACCAGATATTAATATCTGATATACCTTGTGGATAGTATCTGAGAGGAAAGCAGCATTCTCTTGAAAAAGTATGTAGTGTTTACTAATGTCTTTGGATATCTGATGCTGAGTGTGTGTGTTTACATAGGTATGTATGAGGAACTGTAAATTGTGTGAATCCATCAGCAGCACGCATATAGGCCTCAAATAGTTATGTACACAATGCACTGATGAAGGCAGAATTGCAGAAACTGGTATGCAAGTAGTGAAATAAAAGGAGAAATAAAAGATATTGTGGAGATATTACTGAAGGTTGTGTGCTGGCCATTTTTTGTTTTTGCTTTGCTTTACCTGCGCCTCATAATTTCTACAACAGGAGATGTCATGTTCCTGTAACTTTGCAAATGATCTCTGGTATTCCAAAAATATTTGTGGCCTTACCAGATTCACATTAATTAAGTCATTGTGGTCTACCATAGTGTATGTTTAGAAACAAAACAGGTACATGCATAAAATGTATGCTGTGATACACATGGCTTAAGGCTATGTTCATAAAGTAGCATGTGTAATACGTACGATACTCGACTGAAACACTGTCAGAGGCCTTTAAATGTGGTTTATGTACAGAATTCACATTTTATTTATTTATGTATTTTTGTGGGGGTGTTAAGACCTAATAAACAACACCTGTCCATGGTTATCTCATATCTGTGTGGTATTCCACACAATGCTACAACAAGGACATATAGTTCTTGCTATACAGCCATCCTAAACTTTAAATCAGAGTATGCATGTCAGGTAGGAAGGTGAATGTTCTCACACATTATTGTTTTTCCATTTCAGAGCAGTATGTTATAATATGGCAAACAATGGAAAAGTAAGATTTACCAAGCAGAGAATTAAGTCTTATTATAGACCAGTGATGGCAAACCTATGACGTGTGTCAAAGGTGACATGCCATGACATTTTGGGTGACACACCAGCATTCACCAACACCCGAGTTACCAAAGAAACTGTTTTTGCATTTGTTGCTTGTGTGAAGTGCATTAAATTATTTTGTGCCAGGAGCCAGTTCAACACTGCGGCAGATGTAAGGAAGTTATTAACCTCAAAGACTATTTCAGTATACTTTCTCGATAGAGTCTACAAAGGGCAGTACTGACATTGTTTTTCTTCGTGGTTATACTTCTGCAAAGGGCAAGTAGTCTGCATTTCTAGGAGTCTGTTGTTTTGCATTCCTCTCAACTGTTCTTCTTAATCCCTGCTAAAACTGGCAACTTTTTATACTTAATAATGACAATAATTAGATTTATAGACTAATTATACTTCAGAAAATGTATATTAATTCACATTCATTTTTTTCTGTCAGTGTCTCAAATTAATAGCACTAGTAGTTTAAAACTGTCCATGTCTCTTATTTCTAGATTTGTCCCTGATTCTGTTGAGGTTTATCCCTGATGTATTGAGATCCATGTTGTTTAATTTATTTTTATTTATTTATTTAATTTATTTTATTTTTTTTGTTTTGTTTAGGGAGGTGACATATCAAACAGGGTCAAGTTAGACATTTTCAGAATTTTTGACACCCCAAACCCAAAATGTTCACCATCACTGTTATAGACCCTCCTTCTCTATCAGCAGATGATTAACCATAGAAAATCTGACTGCCTGTTTCACTAGTAAGCCTAGTGAGATGTAATTAATTACATCAGTGCTATCAGTAGCCAGAACATGGCATATGACCAAGTGGGATGTTGGGCCATGATAAGTGCTGCAAAATGTTAGGCTGCACACCTGACACAGGAGTAGTGGGCAACGGGAGGCAGCTTGCCAACTGAACCACCATTTACAAAAAAGGAGTCCCTGGCATCTCTGCATGGGGGTTTGGACACTCTGGAGTCCTGGATCTTGCTGCAGAGTTCAGTCAACCACATTGAATATCTTTTAGTGATGCCCCAGGTGAGTATAGTTTACCACAGGTAAGTATCTGCCGTAATAGGTAAATGTCTGGTTTAGTATAGCTTAAAATAATAAATACTTTTTTACAAGGATATCAGAGCTGCAGGTGCAGAGACCACCAACACAAGGTATGTTAACTATTAATTTCCCACACCATTGTTTTAGGTATTACTTATTCATTCCATGGGCTTTAAGTATTGGTGAAGGGTCCTACTTAGTTTTGGTAAATTGTTTTGGTATTTTCACAGATTCATTGTTATCAGGGTCCTTTGTTGAGGACATACAGCTGCCTTTTGCTCAAAAACTGTCTGGATCTGATGTTCATGGCAGTCAAATTCCAACAAAGTTATGGGGTCATGCTGTCAGTGCTGATCAGTGTGATTCCCATATCCCCACATCATTCCAAGGACATAGTTTCTGAGCCTGTGCAACCCACCATACAAACCCAAGAAGACGCAATGACAGGAAGATGTACACAGATTTGTTCATGGAATGATGCCTTCACTTGTGGTACACTCCCCATTGGTTGCTACCAGTTCCACTGAACAAGACAACATCATATGTGGACATCATTCTTGTCACTAAGCACACCAAGGATACTGTCTACTACCTGAGCTAGGTATGTCAGTGGCCAGAATGCAACATTTATGCAGAGACTTAATACAGGGATACACTGACACCAACACACCCCTTGCTGAACTGGTATGGGTAGTACGTGGCCTGCATGATAACATCTGGGAGTAAACAATGTCTTTCAGCTTCTCCCATTAGGGGTCACCACAGCAAATCACCAGTCTGCAGATTAATTGGCAGTGGAGTTTTACAGTGTTGAGTTGCCAGCCTGGCGCCCAACCTTCACATCACAGAAGGCACACATACACACATACCTACCTGCATGTCTTTAAAACTCACTCAACCGCAGGGAGGACATGCAGACTCCACACAGAAGGTGCTCCAGCCAAGAACTGAACTGAAGAGCCTCTTGCTGTGAGGCGATAATGCAACTGCTGCACCACCGTGGCCCTGGGCCAAATATGCAGCATCATGATCCACATACGTGGTGCAGGGAGTTTGCTAACAGTAGGTGCACCTGTATGGCTTGTCTTCATAACCAATGCACTTCTTGTGACTGGCCTACCTCCATATCCATAGGGGAGGCTACTATTAGCCACACATAGTACTGTCACCTTCACTCTTCCGTCCTGTATTGAAGGATTTACATTGCAATGTGGATTTATACATGAGTAGGGTGTTTCTGCCCATGAACTGTGCCATAACTCACAGGCACTCCCAGCATGGAGTAGCATGGATCATGCCTATGACCCTCCCAGAAGAGGACACTCCCATTGAAGGGGTCATGCATGGCCTGTGCCTACATCTCCTGCAGGTGTCTTGGAGCTGTTCACCAGATCCTTGTACAGTGCTGCAGCATTTGGTGGGTCTGGGTCCCAACATACACTCAAATGTCTGTGATGTCCACTTGGACAGTATCAACACAGGATGTTGATTCTAAGTATCCATAATTAGATTAAACGGGAAATAGTGAAACTTCAGCACATCTTGCATTGCTATAATGTCCATTTAACTCTAAGCCAGTTTCACATGTCCTACATTAGATAAACAAGCCATGACAACTTAGTCTACAAACTCTAGGACTGAAGAATTGATAACTTATTCCACTTTTCTGTGTTGTTAACCTGACCAGTTGAAGATAAAATATCTTGTATATTTACCTTTTTCTTCAGAGTTTTCAAGAGCCTTAAAAGCAGTCTATAACCTCTTTACTTCTTTTTTTAAGTAATTACATAGCATCGTAGATTGTCTCTTTTATATAATGTGCCAATGGAAAGTTTCTACCCAGAACCATTTCTGGGCTTTATCATTTGGAATCAGCAATCAAGAGAAGGTATTTTTATCAGTACTATCTTTATTTTTAGCAGTATGGAGAGAAAGGCGTATCCCAGATGACTGGAGAATAAGCATTCTACTGCTAGTGCAGAAGAACAGGGGGTGCATCCACAACTGTGGGCAGTATAGAGGTATCAAACTCCCATGACACTGCATGAAAGTGCTGGAGACAGTGATTGATAAGCAGATATGTAGAGTAGTGGGCAGTAAGAAGGGGAATGAGCAATTCTGATTCATATCAGGATGCAACACAACTGACCTGGTGTTTGCTGTGAGACAGGTAGTACAGAAGAAGCTAAAGGTGAAGAAAGAGCTCGCTTGAGCATTCCTATACTTAGATAAAGCATACGAAAATGTCCCAAGAAAGCTTACTTCAGAAGTCCTGTGATAGTCCAGTGAAGTCCCAGAAATATTGTAAGAATTAGTGAAGGCTATGCTCAAGGACCCAAGTATGAACAATATTTGGGTTCAAAGAGGGGTTTCCAGTGGGAGTGGGTGTGCCTGGTGATGGACTACATTAGCAACAGGTTGGAGGGCACAAATTAACAAAATTCCTATATCCAGACAATTTGGAATTATAAGCAGACTCTGAGCAGGAACTTCAGTAAATGACAGGAAAACTGAATGCAAAAATGAAGGCACACAGGATAAAACTGATTACAGAAATTTGTTATGGCAACAAATTTTGAAATTATAAAAAGATGATAATTTGATATAGAAGGGAAAAATACTGGAATAGTGTAACAGCTTCGAGTTTCTGGAGGAGTATTTGAGAAGAAGGGAGTCTGAATAAGGATGCCAAAGCTAGAATCAAAGGGGATCCATTCAACTAGCACAGTGTCAGGGGTAGCGTGTGACAGAAGAATGCTAAAAAAATGAAATGTAAGGTGTACAAAACTGCGGTGCAACCACTACTTCTGTCTGGTACAGAATCATGGGCTGAGAAGACTGGGCAGCTGAAGAAGCTAGAGGTGATGGAGCCAAAGTGCCTGAGGTGGGAGGTAGGATGTAAAAGGGAAAGATGGTTAAAAACGACATCAAAGCAGAAGTAGAGATGGCTAAAGGGAACAGAGTTAGTGGTTCAGTAACATGCACAGGAAAGGAGAAGATGATCTGGGGAAGAAGATTTGGCTGAGCAGGAGGAAGGCATGAGGAAATGAGGATGTATAGCACAGAGATGGATGGATTGCATGAGCGAAGCCCTTTGACAGTCAAGCATGACTGTTGCAGAAGGTAGAAGAGTGGCACTGAATTAGGAGAGGAAGCAACACTTAACACAACACACTGACCTCATGTAGAAAATGAGAAAAGGGCTTGATGAAGTTGATGATGATGATGATGATGATGATAAGGTATCTTTATCTTGTAGGAACTTTCCTAACTGATTCAGTCACAAGACCACATTAAAATATACCAAAGGAATGAGTGCTGTTTGGGGTGGGTTTGGGGTTTAATTTCTAAAACATTCAATGAATGTTCACTGATTTAAAAAAGGGCACATATTAACTAACTAGATGCATGGAACCCAGCCATGTTTCTTTAAATGAATGTCTTAGCAGTGCAAATAACCTAATTTCCCTTGTTTCTAGGGGAATACTCCTCTGTTACATCAGTTTTTATTACATAATCTGCTTCCCAGTTTGTTTCTCAGCTGGGTAACCTTCCTTATGAATTATACATCCCTTCAATGAATTGGTATGGATTTTTTGCCTGGTGCTCCAGTTTTCAATAACATGCCAAGACATGCCATAGGTGATCTAGCAAATCTCCAACTTTTCTAAGGATGTATGTGCTGCTTGTGGTGGTTAGTGCAAGCTCATATTCCATGCTAGACTGGCATCCTATCTACCTTGCTTCCCTTGAATACCAGGATGCTTGTGCATGAGTGTGTGTGTGTGTGTGTGTGTGTGTGTGTGTGTGTGTGTGTGTGTGTGTGTGTGTGTGTGTGTGTGTGTGTGTGTGTGTGTGTGTGTACCAGTATGTATGTATATATATATATATATATATATATATATATATATATATATATATATATATACATATATATGAACAAATATTTACACACACACAAACATATATTTAAAAAGTATATATATATATATATATATATATATATATATATATATATATATATATATATGTATGGATCTAGGACTATTGAACGAAAGTTCAGTAGTACGAATCCACAATAACTGAACGCACTTTAACAAAAGCGCTTTCATTAAAGTGCATTCGAAAAAAACTCCAAAAAACAATAAATCTTCTTGTATGCAGGGGGCAAGCCCCCCCTGCATCCCCTGTGTGGGGGGTTGTGCCCCCCACACCCTCCTACTTTTATATTCTCACTATGAGGTCATACTACAGTGGGGAAAAGGGAATTCTCCCTTAACGCACCGTAGTGTGACCGACACAACCAGCATACATAACCGAAAGTGCTGCTTCAGTGAACAGCACTTTCGGTTATGTTTGTTCTGTGATTTCTGCTTTGGCAGAAAGTGCCGTCGGGGATCTGTACAGATCCCATATATATATATATATATATATATATATATATATATATATATATATATATATATATATATATATATATATATATATATATTTGAGGGCCAAGAATATTCTCGACTGTGTGTTTAGATGACATCTGTTTTTTCAACAGAATTTTTTCTATAAAACAGATGATCAACAATAGATCAAGATCTCTACAATATCAGGGTTGTGGAATATTCTCTTTCTATGGTATTGTGCAATATTCAAGATAGAAGTAGCAAGGGGTGTGGAGGCACAGTTCCCCACATAGGGGGGTGCAGGGAGTCTTGTACACCCACAAAAACCACTGCTTTGAACTTGCATGTTTCGAGGCTATCTCTCACAGTATGCATGGTGACATATCACTGCTTTTTATTTTAGCCGCTTTGTTGTCAATGTTAGTATATACATATATACATATCTACACATGGGTCCACTTCTAAATCTCAAAAGCTCAAAATCTCGAATCTCAAAATACTGAACCCAAAATCTCGAAAGTTCAAAATACTGAATCTCATAATATCGAAAAACTTACAGGACACCTACCTTACTATATTGAAGCACAAGTACATACAGAAACATATTACTCTTTAACAACTATATGCAGGGGGGCAAGCCCCCCCTGCACCCCCACATCCCCTGCTACTTAGATATATCAACTCTGAGATCACACTTCACAGAAGAAAATGCCAAACATACCATTACATGCTGCATAACTGCCTGTTGTAACCTTAGTCATGTTCCCTTTTAATGTACTATGCTACAACATAACTCATCTTAGTGTAGTGAAGTGCGATCTCGGAGTTGATATATTTAAGCAGCAGGGGGTGTGGGGGGCTTGCCCCGCTGCTTATAGTTGGATTAGACTAATATGGTTTGTCTTTTATTTGTTCCTGTATGTACTTGTCCTGGAGTATTGCAAGTGCTGGTGTTCTATATGTTTTTCGATATTATTAGATTCAGTATTATGAGTTTTCAGTATTTTGAACTTTCGAGATTTTGGGTTCAGTATTTTTTAAGATTCGAGATTTTGAGCTCTCGAGATTTAGAAGTGGACCTCTACACACACACACACACACACACACACACACATATGTGTATATATATATATATATATATATATATATATATATATATATATATATATATATATATATATATATGTATGTATAAATATATATATATATATATATATATATATATATATGTATATATAGACAGATATCTAGCTATATATAGATGCAGATTGACATAGAGAGATATAAGTAAAATGATGAATACCAAGATATGTATATCTTCTGTGTGGCCCTATGTCTGCATAGGTTTCAGTGTCATCAGAGCACCATTTAATAAAGGAAGTTGTAACCCTTCAAACTGCCTGTAGGTGCATGTACATTGTGCGTGAGGCCTACAGTATGTCTCAGTGTGGTAAACAGACCATAATATTCATATGTTGTTGATCATCAGCACATTGATTCCCATAATAGGATCCATCTCACCCTTTACCCTGAATAGGATAACATAGTATATGAAACAAATGAATGGATGATTATACATTTCATGGTCAGAACAGTATATTTATTCTATATTTTAAATTTACCCACCTTTCTGCATCCAAAATCTATGGCTGGAATTCATAGAGATGCACTTTAGGATGGTGGCTAGCTTGGACAACATGGAGACTATACACTATTGTGCAAAGTGGGTACTCATAACCCAGCAAGGACATACTGAGTGAGTAGATAGATTGTTGCACTTTATGGAGGCATAACATGCAGGACTGAAAAGACATGTGAAGCACAGGGACATTGCCAACAGTATATGTAAAAACAAAAGGGACCACACTCACTCTACCTTGTGCAAGCCACACAAGAATGCAGATAGGTACAGCAGGTAACATGAACAACTGCTGCTATGTGCAGCAAAGCAAAAAAATATAGCAAATGGTAAATATCACTCAAAAGGCTCAAATGGTCCCCACCTAGCTTGATACCTTATTGGTCCCATGAAAGGGTTAAGAAGGGAAGAACAGGATAATTGGAAAAGGTAATACTAAGCAGAGGAGGACAAAGACAGAACACATAAGATGAAAGTTGGTTTGGGGAGGTCTCACATTTTGTATAACGATAGACAGAGAGAAGTTAAGCGGGGATAGGTATGACAGTAGAGGAAAGTAGGGAGACGGTAGTCAATGGGACATACATACACATATGTAATAGGACAAACAAATAGAGGCAGATATGCACATACTAGGAAGAGGAGACATTGGTTACACCATCTAACAGATGGTGGACAAATAGCTGGTAATATGGTGGGTATGGACGGGGCATGAACTGCAGATCCGCCCAGAATGATACTTCTGGGACAAAGTACTTGGAGACCCTGATTTTGGTGGCTGGTGGCACAGGATATACCTGCCTCAGGTGGCTATCTGATAGAGCAAACATGTGGCAACTCACCATGTCAAGTCCGAGTCACCCACCACCTCCACCAGCCACTAAAACCCATCTGTGATAGGATGAACAACTGTGACAGTCTACATGCCAGTGAGTGGCCAGAACTCCTTGGCAAGACACTACCTGTACACTTACCCACCCCAGCCACCACTATGCCCAGGGTAGTCGCAGTGACAACTGATGTACCTGTGGCTTGGAGTTGGTGTTGTCACCTGCAGAAGGGGAAGACAAAGGGTAGACTATCAGTACTGATGATGAATCACAGCACACAATGCACTACAGAAGAATGATACAGGAGTCCAGTAACCTGAGCTGTGCTATATGGCTCTGCTGCCACCTGCTGCAGCCAGTGGCATTTTACTCCCACTCTGTCTATGCTGAAAGACAGGAGACATACCATCTATAACATAAAGCTGAGCGAGAGAGACAGAGACAACATTGCAAAGCTTTAGCTACATTAGTACATGTTGGCAGATAGAAGCATGTATGTATATTAAAGCAGAAGCAACACATGGTGCTCACAGCTTGAGAAATAAACTACACTGTTACATATATGTGCAATGAGGCAGAGGCCTCTGTTGTACCACATGTATGTGTAATGCAGCAAAGATGTAAAAATGTGACCGCAACTACACACAGGTACAGTCATGTACCCTGCCCACAGATCACCTCAGTGTCACAACAATATAGCTGCCAACAATTGTAGGCACACAACAGACAGGCAGTCACCAACTGTAGCAGCCAAACTGGTACATCCTGACATCTGTCAAGAAAAAATACACTTTATTAGTAATAATAAGGAAACAGTAGAAATGTCAGACAGTTAAAGTACCATTTAGCATCTCCCTGCCTCACCTCTACTTCCCACATCTGATGATTTTCCTGGCAGTGGTAACAGAGGTCATTGTACCACTGCCTGGTATGGAGGATGCTAGTCTGCCTGCTTCTTCCAAGTTGTACTAGGCATCTACCTTGTAGAATGGACCTGCATGAAGCCCTGCCAGCTGTTCTTTGAATTGGCTTTGCAGTGGGCATAGTATAATTTTACTTTGCTCGATACACCATTCAGGTGCTGTCCATGGGGTGCTATTATTAGCAAGTATCACCATTACAATAGACAGACCAGTATGGTAGCCTTTGATTTATGTTTTGCACTGGACATTGAATCATATGCAGTGTACCTTAGGACTGCTTATTTTGCAAGATCCACACACATCCACAGCCTGCAGGAATAAACATATGTGTTTAGCAGCTGATGGCTTACATATATATGCCTTATTTTACTAATGTGCCTTTGTGAAGCAAAGTTATCCATAGAAATATATGGACCCAGCCTTATTAATATATTTACACTGCAAACTGGTATACACATTACATTTACAGAAAATATGCCATGTTAGAAACCAAAATGCAAAGCATGCAATTAGTAGTGACAATGGTATTTGAGCCACTTGATGTCTGGCAGCAAAGGAGCAACACTGCCTCAGAATGAAATTGAGAGGAGGTACAGTGATCTGTAATTCTGTGATATTATGTATTGCAGTAGTGTCATGCATATTTGAGTGCATGCCTAGAAACACCCTATGGTAACTGTAACGTAAGTACATTATCAATATTTGTCTGTAGTATGCTTGCTTGCCACCCCCACCTGCATATATACGTGTATCTGGGACAGAAGCATACAGCAAAACACTGCCTTCCTCTCCCTCTCAGCCTTGCCTACACAGTAGGGGTGCCAGCACTGCTCACCAAAAACTGATACCACTGACTTACCCCACTCTGGTGAGTCAGTGGTATTAGAGACTACCTTGGCAAGACTGTTCCAGGCTTTCACTTTACACTGGGGACCCTTATAGGGGTTCCAAGTCAGGTCATTCTATTGGTTCTTATGCTCCATGTATTGAAAGTTTTTGCTTGCCTTACTGCACCACTTGGAAGTACTGCAAACATCAGTGTCCTTAGAAGCCATGAACATTTACCAGGTGAAATTCTAGAGAACTATAGGTAGTCTAAAGTGAATGTCCACACATTCAAGCCCTATCTGCATAGACCATCACCCTGTGACATCAGTGTGCACTTGTCACCCCTCAGTGCAGAAGCCTGTGAAGTCCCCTTAAACTTACCCATTCCTGTGGATCTCTGTATGTTACCTACCTCAGCTATAAGACATGCACAGGTCCACTCCTAACTCTGATCTCCTTAGTTTCCACTAGTGTACATCTCTGTCCATAGCCTAAGTGTGGTCTCACCTCTTTTCTCAGCCTTGACTAACCCTGTTTTGTTATATATTGTCAAATAAAGTTATTGTGTGTCATAGCTAGCCCATCCTATCCAGACATCATTGTCCTACAGTAATGCTCTCCTGTCCTCCTAGGTGTTGGCATGCCCTTTAAAGATGATAGACGACAGAGGTTAGTCCAATTCAGCCCTGAGGAGAATGACATCCTTCTATACACACTAAAGGCTCATCACAGCTTCTGTCTATCAGTCTCTATGGAACTATTGGTGGGCACAGTGATCCAAGGCATCAATGCTATGGGCAGGAGGAATTGTACAACACAGAGATCACAGGAGTGTCAACAGCATGGTATGTTGTCATGTTGAGCCTTAAAGAAGATGGTGCACAGCATAGCAGCTGTCAGGTCTGAAGCTGGAGAGAGGCCATCTACTACTGGACGTCTCATGAATAATGAGTCATTTCTATCATCCCTGCATGGAGGTAATGAGACTAGGGATGTCCTTCCAGGTGGAGAAGATACATGTTCTGGGAGCATTTAGTCTTTACTTGTCACAAAGTGAGACCAGACAGTTGATCAGTATTTATGACAGTAGATAAAACACATATGCAATATGACAACTGTATACAGAATAACCCCAGGAAGCAAACAATGACTACTGTTTAGGTTCCCCTTTGGTACATCCAGATCTCAGACTCAGAGGAATGCCAGAACATACATATGTTGTTTAACTGCATATATGTACCTGTCATTTGCTTGTGCACTACAGGGCATCACATGTTACAGGTGTTTTCATCTATGCTATCTCTCAGGTTGAGAATTAACAGCATAGACCACCAGTGGCAGGTGTAAGGACTAAGAAAGAACAATAGACTTGAGCTCAACAGCTGTAGAGGGTCTAATGATGATGCCAGCACACAGATCAAGTCATAGTCCAAGAGTAAATTGGCACTGTCTGTCTCCTGCCTGGGTGATCCTACCCCCCCCCCACTTATCTGGGTGATAGTGTGGCCTGTCTTTCACTTGCTCTACAAGCCTTGCTATCTCATAGCTAGATCCATATATGCAATCAGATCTTGCCAACAATCAACATATGTGCAAGGCTATAATCTAAATGCAATCTGCAGCTACACATGCTAACTTGGAGTTAACTGGCATGGTGAGTGTCATCTATGAAGATGTGAAACACCAGTACTAATGCCTCCAGGAGATAATGGAGTCCAGAAACAATGCCATGGAAGTTCTCAAGAGGACTATACTGGAACATATTGCTACAATGTCTGCCTACATGGCAAGATAGCAAGTACCACCACTGGTGTTATATCCGTTGATGTTGTCCATGGTGAAGGATGTTTCCTTACCTGATTGCAAGCAACACAACCTGCACCTGCATACTGGGGTTATTACATGCCTCCCATCATGGTGTGGATGGCTTTGAAAAATAAGCACCAGTGGTAGGGGAACAATATCAACGAGCCAGCTTCAGGTCATGTTCCACCAGTATTGCCACAAAAATGTCCAGGGGGTGTAGTCTTACTACATCTGGCTATTGCTATGACTGCAATGCTCAGACACATAGAAGTTCTCATACCTGTTCCACAGAGAAACTATTGTATGGTACTGATATTATGCCTTGTAATGAGGCCTCTCGCTACCTCCATTGACCAATAATACCCCTTGCCACTAAATTGTGTACACAGTCATGTGTCTTTGTGTCCCTAGGTAACTGTACAAATTATAATAGCTGTGACCTGTGCCAACATCCTTCTTGTGGGTGTAAATGGAGATGACTGATGCACCATATAATGTGACCATGCAATGGCCTACATAACCTTTTTATAAAACTGCATACCTTAGCTTGTCCTGTGTGACACCTCACTGCTACCATGAGCTTATCACTACTCATAGGGTTGGATTAAACATTGCTGATTCACCTCCATTCCTATATTCTCTACTCATTTTATGTGTGGAGGTTGTATAGCCATTGATTGGTAACTGTTGGTGTCACTATAGTTACTGCTGGTGGATGTTATGATACAGGTTATGACATTGCCCTATGACTGCTGTGAATCCCAGGGCATTCCTCATAATCATATTATATAGTATGCAGCTTGCTATGACAATCTTGCAGGCCAGACTGTGTTACTGCCCAGGTGTGACTATATAGTGGAACTGGACTATTAAGCAATCTAAATACTCACTCCACTGAGGTACTAGTTTGTACATGGTAGATGTTATATTGGTGTGCAGCCATATTTTGTGAGATCATTATGGGCATCATTGGGCTCTAGCATCACCTCCAATACAAAATGGACATATAGGAAGGGTGTGAGCCATGCATGCATACTGTTTGTGACTGTTGGCATGGGGTATATATCTGTATGTGTACTTATCTCCTACATGCCCTTATGGAATGTCCCTGTGCAGGAAGTGGTAATATAGATGACTTTCATGCCAATCATGAGAACTGCTGTGCAGTCACATTGATTAACAGTTCCTGTGCATTGCATACTAGCTGGTAGTAGATGAAATGGTAGCTGTACCTGTTGAAATAATTATGCCCACACACATATGGTCAAGACTTTCTTGTCACACGTTGCCACATCTTTGCAGTCTGTGGCTTCAATTACTTTGGAAAGGTCAAAGCTACACATGTTGGTGACTGTCTCCACTGACATTTTGGGGATCCCTTAGCAATTTAATAATTTACTGAGGAACATCTTGAATATTGTACAGGTCAATGTCTGTGAAATTACCATTGTGTCCCCTGCTTATCTTTAGAAGATCTATAGAGTGTCCCCTGTTTGCCTCTGGAAGGTTATAAGATATCTTTGGATCCACTAGTATGGGAAGGTCAGTCATTCCTCCAGATCCAGTTTGTGAACTGTGTAGGAAAACCAACACTGTTATAATGTGTCACCCCACATGAAGGGAGTCATGGAACTGCTAGTGCATCAGCTAATGTGATGGTACCCTATGCATATACTCCTTTTGATTGAGCTACCTGCCAGCCTGTTTTACTCCTAGTTGGCCAGTAACAGTTTTATATACATTAATTGCTGCTGTGCTAAAGCTATTGTTGTTCCCATTATTTTCCTCAGCTTCAGCTCTAAAGGTTTCAGTGAGTTTTTTGCTATTATACTTAAATCCAACTGATTGTGTGATTCTCGCCTGATGACTACGATTTGTGATCCATTTTCAAAGGTCCTTATTTGTATCATATTTATATTAGCAGTAGAACTGGTGCAACAGGTAGTACACTTGCCTTTGCTGCAAAAGGCTGTTGGTTCTATTCCAACATGAAGTTGGTGGTAGCACAGATGGATGTTCAAGATCTGTAGCACCTCTCAAAAAGAGTATGGGTCCTTTAGTAAATAAATTGATTACATTATTTACATTTTCCATGTAAAATGCACTATTTACAATTATCTACAATCTACAGCTAGCTTTCCATCATTTAGTATTTACATTTTCATCTTTACAATTACATTCACTTTTTGAGCCCTACTCTTTCTCCCATAACCATAATCTTATTTTTTAATATCTCTATCAATATCCATTTCCATTAAATTTTATCTCATCCAATCTATGATTCTATGTAGTCCAAATTATGTAAAAGATTTTTCTATTTTCATTACAAATTCATTTTTTTTTTATTTCCATAATAACCATATTTCAACATATCTATATTTATATTTTCAATTTTCTTAATGCCTTTCAAGTAATTTTCTTCACATCACTTTTCCCATAATTTCTTTACCCTTTGACATTTCAAGAAAACATGTTCTGTTGTCTCGACCTCACCCCCAATGATTGCAAATTTTTTCTTCTACTTTTTTTATAAGCCATATTTGCTTTTAGTGGCAACTTCTTATGGATAATCTCCATAAAAATATCTACATTCTGCATATTTTTGCACCATGCTGTTCTGATTATTAACACCTATAGTTTTCCTTCCTCAATGTTTTCCCATGGATAGATACAATAATACTTATTCATTATATCCATATATGATATTTTCCATTTTTCTTCTACTTTTCTTTACTTTATTTTTCAGAATATGATTTTCTTTCGATAGTGTTTGATTTCCCCATTCATTTTTTTCTTTCTGTTTTAAATGTATTCATCAATACCATATTGTGTTATTGTCATTACCACAATTATTAATGAATGATTTCCCTCCTTTATCCACTTTAGCACTTTATATAAGTTCAGTGATGCTGCATGCATTTCTAGATTTATCAATCTCAATCATCCTCCTTTTTGCCATAGAATATTTCACTTTTTACAGGGTTCATCCTGGAACCCCATTCAAATGAAGAAACAATTGTTAAAAGTTCTTTCTTATATTTTATAAGAATCATATAATATGTTTGCCAAATATGCCATTTTGCCTAATAAAACCAATTTTTTTGAATATACATTTTTGTATGACAGGTTATAATTTTCCAAAATATGCATATATTTCTCAATTTATTTATTTTATCTTCCCATTGCTTTATTTTTACCATTTCATCTCCAAATGTTATACCTAATAGAGTTATTTCCATCATATTAAATTGAATATTCTCTGTCTTGCTTTCTTCTCCTAATCCTCTTCTCTTATCTCTATTTATACTCATACCTATATCTTTCAGCTGTCCATTAAGAATATTAATAACGTCCTCCATCCATTGCTTATTCTTTATTACCAGTACTATGTCATCTGCATATGTGAACATAACTGGTATCCTAATTCCTTCTGAAGTCCTGTATTCCAACACCTTCAATGACAACCACTGCATTCGTAAATAATGCAAATAAAATATTACTTACAGAACATCCTTGTCTAATGCCACTTTTTACATTTTTTCCTGACTTAACCATCCATTCACTAATGCTTCTACTTTATTATTCTTATATGCTGTCTCAAAAATATTTTGGATCTTTTCAATTAAATGATATTCTTTCATTATATCCCATAAAAACTTGTGCTGTATCTTATCAAATGTTTATTCAGATCAACTACTATAATTTTTGTATGTTCTTTCCTATATATGATATCATGTACAATTGATGATACTATCATTAATAATTCTTAAATTCCTTTTCCTTCCTTCCAAATATTGTATCCTCTAATACTTTATTTATTTTTGTGTCCAATCTTATTTCTATTATTTTCATAAATATCTTATAATCTGAATTATTAAGTATCATCAGCCTCCAGTTTCTCATATCACCTTTTTCCCTTTTTTCCATATATATTTCATAGCTCCAATACATATCACTTCTTGTCCAAAGCCTTCTTCCAACCATTCATTTAACACTTACACAGAATTTTTCTTCTCGTGATCTAACATATCTTTATACATGTGATATTCTATCCCATATGGTCCAGTAGCTGATTTTAAATTCACCATTCTTTATACAGTATTCAATTCTTCTATTGTTACACATTTTTCTAATTCCTTATTATCTTGCTCTGTCAATTTTTTAACATTCCATTTTTGCCTTTTCTCTATCTTGGTTTCAATGCCTCTATATGCTTTTTTACTACATTCGTTATTTCCTGTTGATTTCTTACTTTTTCTCCTTTTTAATTTCTTAACTCTCTTATACCATTTTAATCTCATTTACTATAGTGCTCACATGTGACAATACTTCTTCTTTTTCCCTTGTAAACATATCTTTGTTTAAATAAATATGTTTACATATTTTCTTTTTCCAGTTCATATATTTCTTCATCTCTGTTATAATATACTTTCTTGTTGCTTATCAACTCTGCCAAAGCATGTGTACTTGCTTCTTTATATTTTTTCTTTTCATCTTCTTTTTAATTTTTGCCATTCCAAACATCTTTTATATTTAGCTTTGTAACGTATCCACCACAATATCCAGTTCTTACAGAATTCTTTCATTCCCATATGATCTTTCCATAATTGTCTAACCATCTATTCTTATAGCCTTTATTCTCATGTGACTGTCTATCCTTTCCCTTTTATTATCTTTTACACCTTAATCTGAGAATTATCTTTTTCTTTTACCCCTTTTTTCCAATAGAAAAAGTTCTCCCTTTTACTACTATCCAATCCTTCTCTTATTCACTTATTTCTGTATTTTTTCATCTCCTTTCTTCTTTTGTTCTTTCTTTTACTATTTTCATTTGTCTCAGTATTTCTATCATCTGTTTTCTTGCACTTTTTTCTGGCTCTGGTTCTGTTTCTTCCTCTTGTTCTATGTCTTATTAAATCTCTTGTTCTCTCCTCCACCTTCCTTATTTTTGTCAATGTTTTCTTTACAATCCATCTATAAATGACCTGTTTTTTCATATTTAAAATATTTCAAATTGCATATTTTAGCATCATGATCCACTTTGCCACAAATGTAGCATTCTCTTTTATCACAAGTACTAATTAAATTATCAAATTTTCCACAAAAACATGTTTTTGTTACCCCCAATATTTCACAGTACTTGTGTTCCACTCCACATTTTTCATACATGGAATATGCATAATTCTATCATTTTCCATTTTTAATATAACATATTCCTAACTCCCGGTTCATAAACCTCTGTTGTCATATATTTTTATAATATCCATCACTTCTTTACACAAAGTCTTTAAATATTCTCTAAGAGTCACTTTTTCAATTTCAGTACAGAACTGAATCAATATTTTCTGTGGAATGTATTCTTTTTTAACTCATATTGTCCCAAAAACATTTCCATACATTGACTAGATTCAAATATAATGTCACAAAAACAGTCTTTATTGATATGTATAAAACTCGTACCTCTCTTGGTGAAATACCCAATGGCCCCACTATATTATCCCAAATATCATATCTGTCCAGACATTTCTCTTCCATAGTCCTAATACTTATTGGATATTTATTGTTCCTTTGTTCAGCCTTCTTCTTTTCTTCCTCCGTCTCTTGTTTTATCCACATATGACTTTTCCTTTGCCATCTCTTTCTTATTCCTGCACTCTTTGCTTTATATCTACCCATGGAGTTGCCTCTCCACTTCTGTGGTTCACTCTGCACAAATAATTTCAGCAATATAACATCCTGCAACCCATTCTCTCTGGATCATACCTTCATCTTCTTACACTCTCTTCTGAAACACTACTTCAGAATCCTTTGAGGGAGGTTTGGTCACCTTCATTCATTCCCTTTCCTTCTTCAGTACACATTATCCCTGAAAGTTCATTTGCCTTCAGTACATCAACATCATGCGGTCCTTCTGTTAATAGAGACTTGACTGCCTTCCTGCAGACATCACTCTCTCCACCTTCCATCTCACAGTTTTCTTCAACAGAAAAAAAATGCTGCAAGGGCTTGCTACTGCCATATCATCATTCTAGCTCCATTGTACTCCCTGCTTCTCTGGGTTGCCACTCCACCTAGAATGGAAATAGGAAATGAAACACAGAATTCCTCCCTCCTCTTGTATAATGAGTAGAGAAAGTCCCCTGATGCCCTGGCCAAATTTCCACTAGTAGTATAAATACCACACCTGGTCTCCCCTGAACAGACCATTAGTCTAGTGGGAGTAATTCAGTCAGTAAAGATAAATAAATAAAACTCATTATGCACCCATTAAACTATGCTTTTCTATCTGTATGTCATTATACTATCATTTGCATATTCCTCTTTCCACATATTTTTGCTTGTTGCCTTGTACAACTCCCATGTTGTATGAATATTTACTTTGCTGAATGTAGAAGTTTTCAACACAAGACTGTGCTGCATACTACACAAGTTGTGCACGGATACTAGCTTATATCAAAGCAGGAAAATTTATATTGGGAAGGAAGTAAATAACCACTGTACATTGTTCTTCAAATGATTCCACAACTTTCCTATGATGCTGTCAGACATTCATAAACTCTTATCTTCCTGCAGAGACATCATTATTCCTGTGACAAGACATCGATATGCTTTAATTTTGTGTGGGGTACCACATGTTGCATGAGCAATCATCATTACTGTGATATCTGTCATGTTGTGTATTAACACATAAACTACTTGTACAGTGACAAGTACAGAGGTTGGACAAGGATAACAGGCTAAGGTCAATGCCTTCAAAGGAGGAATGTGCCTCACAAAGATTTGGTATCTCTGTGGGGTCAGTGTGTGTGATACTGTTGGTCACTAGTTCTGCACATGCTTGGGCCTTACATTTTAGCCTACATAGTTAGCTGTAAAAGGCCTTATGGTTATCCTTGGCCATGCTTGCTAAGTATTTCTCAAAGAAGCCCTTAGAGGATTTGACAAGTTGTCATTTGCCTGCTGAGTCTGAAATGGGTGCTTTTCCATTCTTGGGGCAGCTCCTTTGTTTTCTTGGACAGCAACTTTTTGCATTCATTGTAAAGATTGTTGATGCTTGATGTCCATCGTGGCAGCTTTTTTTTTACTTGAGCCTCTGGCTTTGATTCTTTCTGGTACAGCTGAATCTATACACTTATGCAAGTGATTGTACAGGACTTTAGTGCAAGCTTTGGGGTAGTTAGTACTTCTAGCTGGGGGTGGGGCTTGGAATGCATTTATACCTTCACCTGGGAGGATATAGTTTGTCTTGGTGAAGTTGTTTAGGCTTTCAACCTTTATGAGTTCTGGTGTTAGTGTCAGCTTGAAGGTGACTTACTTGTGGTCATATTTAACTAATGAGGGTCTGACACTTGTGACACTGGATCTGGTTGACCTGTTAGTGAGGATCAGAACTAGTATGTTTGTTCCTCTAGTTGGAGTATGAACAATTTGTTTCAGGGCTAGTGAGTTAGAGCTAGCATAGGTTAACCAGCTGATGGTGGAGTAATTGAAATCCCCTATAAGCAGAGTCTTCAGTAATATTTGGATTGTCTCCAGTTTGGTCAAGAAGGCTTCATGAGCGTCATGAACCATGGAGGGGGATCTATAAATGTATATGAAAATAACTATGCAAACACATCCAAGCAAAAATCCTAAATCTTCCAGAGTTTGTTACATACTTGGAAGGCTTACATACGTCATCCCATTGTTTCCTTGTGAATTGCTTCTCAAGTTTGTCTTCCCAATCTAACCTTCTCTGATTGATTCCTATAGTTAGTCAATATTTTATATACCCTACTAATGATCCCTTTTTTAACTGCAGCTTCTGCTCTAGATTCAACTAAAATCTCTGCCAGAGCAGGTATTTCACTTAAGATTGCCCTATCCCCTTCTCTTTGCTTGTACTCTGATATCAATCCCTGATAGGGAAGGTGGTATCTAGCCTGCAGTCCAAACATCTTCTTGGCCTCTTCCCATTCTATTATCTTTCCCTCTCGAGTTATTTTCTCCCAATATCTTGTTTTTTTGCCAGTTTTCTCCAATAAATTCCAACCCCCTATTGCCTATTCTCTACCCATAATTGCTGCCATCCTTATCTGCAAACTGCCTTTTCTCCATTCTCATGTTGGCTTAATTTTTAGTATACTTTCTGCTACTTTATGAATGTATTATTCTGTATGGTTGTTGCTATTCTACTTAAGGATCTGCATCCAAAATCCCAGTCTCTGCTTATTTCTTGAATTTCTCCCATTTCATCATAATCCCTTTCCACTTTGATTTATAGCTTTCTGCTTGTGTTATGTCTATGAGTCTTAACTGTCTAGCTCTAAAATATTTCTTCAAATCAGGTAATCCAAAACCACCTTGTTCTGTTGGAAGGATCAGTTTATCCCACTTGGCCCTTGTCTTCTTCCCCTTCCAGATACATTTTTTCAGCTCTTTATTAATTTATGTGCACAACTTCTCCTCTGGTTGATAAAAGTATGCCTGACATGTACATAAAACTAAATTAACTAAAAATATTTTCACTGCTTGTATCTTGCAATCCATATCCATGAACTCCAGGTTCCAGTTTCTCAGTTTTTGTAGTATCTTTTGTTTAGTGTTTTCCCACATATCCTTAGCTGCCATTACAGAATCATTTTGAATCCATACTCCTAAATACTTCATTTTAGCATGTCCCCATAAATATGGGTATTGCTGGACCAGTTCATGTGTGGGTACATAGTGTGCAGCTATAGCCTTTGTTTTGTTGTCATTGGTTGTATATCCTGAAAAGACTTGAAACTGTCTCATGATGTTCCATAAAACTGAGAGATGTCCTTTTCTAGTTTTAGCAGGTACACAATAGTATCATCTGCAGATAAAGCCAACTTTTCTTGATTACCATATCAATTATATTCTTGAATTTCGGAGTCCCTAATTTTCTTTGCCAATGGCTATACATATAAAGCAAATAACAAAGGGGAAAGATCACACCCCTGCCTGGTTCTTCTGTTCAAACACAACTTGGTAGTACATCCATACCACTCACTCACACCTACAGCCAATTTAGAGTGTCCAGTCCACCTACTGCATGTCTTTGGAATGTGGGAGGAAATTGGAGCACCTGGAGGAAACCCATGTGACTGCAGGGAGGGCATGCAGACTCCACACAGAAGGCATCCCCGCTGAGAATTGAACTAGAGAACCTCTTGCTGTAAGGTTCATAGGTTCATAGGTTCATAGGTTGGTACTAGGCTATCAGCCCTAGGGCCTATACAAGCCTAGCCATAACAATTCCCTGGCTATTTCTTCCCACATTATTTACTTTCCTGGACCCCTGTCTAGCAGGGAGACTGACATGATCCCTGGGGTGAATTTCCTTTCTCCCATCCAATCGTCAAGGTTCCTCTTGAAGAGGTCCAAAGAGGCACTCTGCTTGACATGTATGGGCAATCTATTCCAGAGTCTGGGGAGTCTCTGGGTCAGGAACCTATCCCTCCAGCATGTTTTGTTTATTGTGATGACAAGGTTTAGATCCCTGGACCGTGTAGCTCTGAGGGATTGGGATTTCTTTAAGTGTAGCATGTCCAGCAGCTCTGGGTTTGACATGGCCTTGTATGTTAAGCAGAGATCGCCTCTGAGTAGACGATATGCGACAGAGTATAGCTGGAGTTTTTTAAGTCAGTCAGCGTAGGGCATCTGCTTTAGGCCTGTGATTCTTTTAGTGAGGTATTTCTGAGGCCTTTCCAGTTGTTGCAGATGTCTTGAGAGGTACATACCAAATGGGGCGTTGTATTCTATAATGGGTCTAATGAGGGATGAGTACAGTGGGACAATGACCTCCTTTTTTCTGGATGAAAAGCCCTTCGTGATAAGGTGTGCCACATAGAAGGATTTCCTGACTGTTGTGGCGATGTGGTTATCAAAGGTGAGACCACTGTCCACCTGTGTCCCTAAGTCTCTTATCACACTTTCTGTGTTTAGTGTACTGCCACCTATATGGTAATTCATGGATACATGTTTTTTCCCAAAGGGGATAACAATACATTTCTTGGCATTGAGCTTGAGCCCATGGCTCTGGCACCAAGCATATGTTTCTGTAAGGCCCTTTTGAAGAGTATCCACATCATTTGGGGATTCAATAATGGCTCCCAGTTTGCAGTCATCTGCAAACTTTGTTAGCCAGAGTCCCTTAGTGTTGACCTGTACTTCAGAGAAGTAGATGCCAAACAAGAGCGGCCCCAGGACTGAACCCTGAGGTACTCCACTTGTCACTTGTCTGGAGCTGGATTTGGAGTCGGCTACTTTTACAGTGTGGGTTCTATCAGTAAGCCATTTAGCAACCCATTGGGTGACATAGGGATTAATACCCAACTTAGTAAGTTTATCTATGATTCCAGAGTGGGGGATGGTGTCAAAGGCCTTGGCAAGGTCTAGATAGGCTGTGTGGACCACCTTACCCTTGTCCATGGCTCTGGAGACTGATTCAAAGAAGTCAATCAGGTTCAGGAGACAAGATCGGTCCTTCACAAACCCAAACTGGGTGGGGTCCAGTGTTTGAAGGTTGCCAATGTCTTTGTTTATAAGTTCCAAGATAATACGCTCCATGGCCTTGTAGATAAGGCTTGTCAGACAATGATAACCACTGCACCACCATGGCTGCCCTCAAGCCCCACCAATACCAATGATATTTTCTTATACTCTGCTTCCTCTGGGTCATCATTGTCCTATTAATGTTGTCAAATGTTTGTCTCCCCTCCATACAGCCACATTAATCCATATCTAACAATTCTGGCAACACCTTTGCCATTCTTCTTCCTATTGTAGAGATACACACTTTATAATCATGGTTTAAATTGAAATTATCCTATATGCAGCTACTTCTGATGGGTCTTTACCATCTTTAGGTATTACAGCCAACATAGCTTTCCTCCAGGATGTTGGTGCTTCCCTTCCTTAAACAAAGCCTTTCAGATCTTTATCACTTTCTTCCCTTCTAGCTTCCTAACCACCACAGGAATACCATCTATTCTGGAGATTTTCCTGTAGATTGATTGTATGACACTGTTTTAAACTCATCTCCTCCTATCTTAACTGTTAATTGTTGAGCCTCATTTACCTCTAACTTAAGTCTCCCATAAATATTTCCATTTGTGCTCTTTCTTGATTTCCACATTTATGCACTTTTTACAAATTGTCATAAAATTTCTGAAATGCATCTAATGCCTCCACAAGATTTTTGATTATTTTTCTTGTTATAGGTTCCCTAAGTTTGGCGACAACCCTTTCTACTTTTGTTGCCTAAGTCGTTCTGCTAAATGTTTTTGTGTTCTGGAGTTATTATCAGAAAACAGTTGCTTAAGAACAATCTTTCTAAACTCATGCATATTATCAAGGTGCTCCCTTATTTTTTCTTTAGCACTCTGCAATTGTGAATCTTCTTATTCTGCAAGATTCCCCTTACTCTGCAATACTTTAACATTTGTCGACTCCTCTAAGTGTTTCTTCTTAACCTTATCTCTTTTTTCTTTTACCTCTGCCCTATTTTTAAACTCCATTTTATTCTATCCCACTATCACATTTTCATTGTTAATAATTATTTAACAGATATCCACTGAAAATAATACTGAATTGTAGTAATTTTTGAAAAAAAATATTCAGTAAATGTAGAAAAAAATAAACAGTAATAATGATGCCATGAGCTTCCCAGCTGAATTTCTTAACAAGTGTTGTACAGTTTGTCCATTTGTTCCACATTATGAAAGGTGGTGTGCCACATTTTGTCCATTTGCTCCACATTATAAAAGGTGGTGTTTCACATTTTCCCCATTTGTTTCACATTATGAAACATGGTGTGCCTCATTTTGCCCATTTGTTCCACATTATGAAAGATGGTGTTCCACAGTTTGCCCATTTGTTCCACAATATGAAAGTGGTGTTCCACATTTTGTTCATTTATTCCACATTATGAAAGGTGGTGTGCTATATTTTGCCGAAATAATTTGTTCCACATTATGAAAGGTGTTGTCACACATTTTGTCCATTTGTTCCCTTTTATGAAAGGTGGTGTGCCACATTTTGCCCATTTTTTGCACATTATGGAAGGTAGTGTTCCATATTTTACAGAAGAGTTACAGCAATGCACCACAGTGCTGGTAATTCACCTGTCATAATATCACAGATATTTATATATTCTCCATATGAAAAACCACCACAGAGTAGCAGAGTGCCACCACTGACTGACTTTTGTCTTTTGAAATATTTTTTCTTTCTGTGACAAAGAATGTACCATCCCTAATCTTGATCCCTAACTCATGGCTCTGTGACAGGAGTCTGCTCTCCGTATTTAAACAAATATCCTCAGCAGCAAAAAGAAATGAAAAGTAAAGATTATCTGCTGATAAACTGAAAAGAAAGTCATATTTATATTTACAAGGTCGAGTCTCATTATCAGGCTGGCATGATTTGCACTGTCATTGCAAATACTTTGACATTACCAGTTAAAAAGGACTTGTGTATTCCTAAAATATTGTGACAGAAATTATCAATGTAGTTTAAGCATATTTAATATTTGCTGTTCTCCTCTTTTTGCATTCACTTGGAAAACATGACTCAAGGTCACAGGTGTCTCCCAGGCTTACTGTTTCTTCAGCTGCAATGCAGTGAAGTATTAAAAGTCTGCACAAAATAATGAAGATGACTCATTCGCCTGAATCAATTCAATTCATTTAATAACATGATAAATACAGACTTTCATGTAATAAAAGTCAGGCATATCTAAGACATAAAACAAATGAACAAGCTGTGTAATATATCTCTAGATGTTTCTTAATTAATAGAATAATCCATTTATTCCTTAAAGAGGTAATTAAATGTTTTTTGTACTTAATACTGAAATGTTCTGCAGCAGTTAACAATGCGATTAGTACAAAGAAAAATAAAACTTCAGAAGCATATACAAGCCTTACTATGTGAAAATAAATATTTGCAATTCTTTGTTGTATATGGTAAAACTGCTGTATTTATATTTATGTTTATGAATTTTCAATTTAGATATGAAGGGAAGGAAAATATTTAGCCACAGTCAGCTACTGCTTTCTCCATTTATTTTAATAAGGAAGGAATAAAAATGAAGATGTAGATTTTTTTCCAGACTAGCTCAATATTTTCAGGGCTATGAGTGCACTGAGGTGCACTGAGTTTTAACGGAACTAGCAGTGACATGATTCACATGGATTTTCTTTGGCTACTCTCGTTTTCTCCCGCATTCCAAAGACATCCTGTAAGATGAAGCGGAGACCTTAAACTGCCCATAGGTGTATGTGTGCATATGTGATATAGAAAAAAGACCTGGCAACCTACTTCCATTTCCAGCTTGGCCTTAACAAGTCTGCAGGTAGCAGTGGCTAAACACTGGCAGTGTTCTGGTCAGGGCCTTGAGGGTGATGCCTGACAGTAGGAGGTATCCAGTTTGGGTCTCTAACTTAATGGCAGAATGGCATGATGTAGATCTTTGGAGACTTAACTCAATGCTGCTGAGGTACTTATCACTAACAGGATAATTATGTGCCTTCTTACTATATAGATAGTGTTTGGTTACTTAAAGGAGAGAATAAGGGTTAGGGTGTACACCAAGCATGTGGGCCAGAGGTATGGGGTGTGATATATGATAACAGACATACAGAGGAATTTGTTTTAAGGATGGGAGGATCAGACACAGAGCATGAATTAGGGAGTAAGACTAGAGATGATACATTCTTTGTCATAGTCTAAGAGGGGGCATTACTCACCTGTGGAATCTATAAGGGATTTGGGAAAAAAATCAAATCATTCACAAGAATAGGTAAGGAGGTAGACAGGATTTAGGTGGGCAGGGACCACAGTCACTAACCAACAGTTAAGGGAGTTTTGTTTACCGAAGAAGCTGTAGTGGGATGGTCATGCAACTCTGATTGCTCTTGCCTGGATTGCTGAAGTGAGCACCAAATGTCGTTATTCAGCTCTGTGGCCTAAGCCAGTTACTTTCAGACCATAATAACAAAAACATTGTAAAGCAGAACATCAGTGATTTGGTATTAACATCACACTGTAGTATCACAATGATAGTAGGGATGTAATGGGATATCAGAAGTGATCACGGTCCTACTTTTGTGATTCATAAACAAGTGAAAGTGATATCTATTATGCAACATCACAGTACTTGTTAGACTGCTCCATAAATTGCAGAGTAACATAGGATGCTTTTTAAGTCTCCATGAGATGTTTACTCAGCATTTATAAGGTGTACCACATTACTGGCAACCTCCTGTAACCGAAGAAGGACAGCAAACTCTGACTGCCAGTATAATAGTGAACCAGGACTCTGACCTCTGACAGGATGGGGGCATGAACATAGAGAGAAAAATAAACAGCATATGATATATCCTTGAGGATCACCATATGTCACAAGATCAACTGAAGAAGAGTTTGTACCTGAAACAATCCATGGGGTATGCTGTATGAGGTAAGAGGCAAATCATTCCAGAATAGTGCTCTTAGTGGATTTGAAGTTGATATAAAAGATTTTTACCTATTCTCAAATGCAAAAGTCAGATCAGGTAGTACCAGAATAGAGTAATATAAGTGATCTCTCATCACTAGGAGGTCCTTCACAACCTGTGTAAGGATAGTCCCTGTACTATGTTGTGTGTGTGTGAAAACCAGAATGGAAAGGATCTTGGATGCAGTATTCAATAGGTATAAATCCAAGATGCAAACAGAAAGCCATCTCAATAAAGTTACCAATAAGTGGATGTTTAGTGGTGGGTAGGTTGTTATCTAAGTCATCTGAGTCAATAGTATGCTTCTTCAGTACTGGTCACCCATTAGTAAGGGATGCAGTGACAAATCTGTAGATCAGTGGTCCAAGTACATCAAAGTAGAGCAGAAACATTCCTGTTTGGCATGGATCCAATCGACAGGTAACAGCCAGTGTTTTGAAATTCATACTAAATCCACACAGTGTGAGCACGTGCCTTTTGGACATATCATGGAAGATGTCAGACTCTACTGTGAGGCCAGCTTTGCTGTAAAGAACTGAGCAGACATTTCACATTCATCTGATGAAAATATTCTATGAGTTAAAAAACAGGCAGCAGAACTCTGGCTGTCAATCACGAGAAAGTGCATGGCAAGTTGATCAGCCATAGACCAAATATCTCAACATGACATTGCTGTTTTCCTGGTAAATCTCTGCATAGTATTTAAAAAGCTGAAGCATGACATAAAAGCAACTTGTGCATATTTATTTTCATTCAAGCTTTTGCCCCTGTTATTTGAAGACATGTAGCTTCATGTGAACCCATGCTTCTTGTGGCCTACGGGAAAACTAGCATACACAAGTTGGGGCCAGAAGATGTGGTGAGCAATGTACAACCATATTATAAGCTGCAAGCAGTTGTTTAGACTTCCAACACTGGCAACATAAGGAACCAGTTGAAGACAGGAGCAAATTGGTCATGGATTACAGCAAACTATTTCCTGCATTCAACCATGTCAACACCAGTAATCTATAACAATGGAGAATACAGTGAGAAATAAACAAGGTTATGATCAGACCAAGAGACTGACTCCACCACCATGTCAGAAGACTGACCAGTGTGGAAAACCAAGTCCAGAGTGTGTCCACAGTAATGGGTAACAGTAAAATGAAATCCTTCCATAATATGGAGGAAATCCTGTGCAGCAGTCATGGTCTTATTACTAACTTAGGTCCCAAAGTCACTCAGAACTTTGCAGGTAGATGCCAAGCCCACTTGGTTAATGAGGAATTCTAAAAACTCTTCAAAGAATATTCTCAGCTTACTAGGTAGATGGTAAATGTCAAAGAACCTACAGCTTTTTTTTGAACCCATGGTAAACTCAAAAGAGTTAGTAGCTTTAAACTTTCCTGTGATCAGTTTCAGTGGAGAGCAACACCAAATTGCATCTCAAACACTCTCTAGCCAGCTGCAAAGGGAGAACTTGGAGGAGGGCATTGATGGTCACCATTGATGGATCAAAGTTGCATGCTGGTCTGAGACATGTCACCACACTGATCCTATCTACAAGATAAAAAAATACAGATGTTAGCATGTCTGACATTCCTTCACATTATGACCCAGCACATCTACAAACTTTGCACACACTCCATCTATAATTGATGGTATTAGGGGTGGTGTGTGACTGGTGATACTCTGACAGCTGAAATTATGATCCTCAGCAGAAAGAGATTGTGAATATGAAAATGGGTAATATGTATACTAAGGTTGAGGTGATGGTACCTTGGTTCTCCAGGGTATTGTGATCTAAGATTGATATATATATATATATATATATATATATATATATATATATATATATATATATATATATATATATATATATATATATATATATATATATATATATATATATATATATATATATATATACAGTATATACATATATATATATATATATATATATATATATATATATATATATATATATATAAGAGAGAGAGAGAGAGAGAGAGAGAGAGAAAGACAAACACAGACAGACAAAGAGAAATGGAAGCTAGCTCTTATTAGGGTGCAGGGCAGTGAAGTCCTTCAGCAAAAATACTTTGTGTTACAGAGACTTTTAGAATTTGTTGCATATCCCTTGAAGTCACACACTATTTTTCAGAGTTGCAGGACTCAGACCTACTGGCTTAACACTTCCGCTGGGTAATCAGGGATGATGACTTCATCAGGTCTGAGGCAGAGCAGAGTATGTGGCTGTCAGCGCAACATTTCATTAGTATCTACCATATGGGGCTGTGTGATTACTGGGTGTTTCCCCTGATTCAACCCTGGCTGCTCTTCTTCCAGTACTGCAGTTAAATGTCAAGGAAAAAACACTTAGAATATTTTTATTTTTTCTTTTATTTCACTAAATTTACCATTTATTAAGTGGGGTAAAATACTGGATCAGGTGGACCATTTTTATGCTCTGCCCAGGAAAAAATGTAGCAGAGTTATTATGAATAGAGCAGAAGGGTTAGATGTTATAACTTAACAAATTCTCATGCAGAGCAAAAATTATTAACAGTAGAAATATTTACAAATTAAATTATTTTCAAGGAATATAATTTATGTAATTTCTGGAAGAGTACAAGGATATACAGTAGAAATGGTTACATGCCAACATTAAAACATACAATAAGCATTTGGAGGACTACTTTTATTATATTTTATTGAAACAGTATGGAATAATAACAGGTACAAAGTATGCAGTCATTTGTTACATACATATATAACATATTTGCATTCTAACACAAATTCCGTCAAAGGTCTAAAATGGAATTTCACTCATTCAGACATAGAGCGTACAACATTATTGTATGATATGTGGCTACTTCTCTCCAATTACACCAATCCCATCCTTCTGGTGGTACTTGTGTTCCACCACATGCCAATTAGAGCATATCATCTCCTTCTGTCTTCAACCCATTTATGTTGCTAAAACCCTCCTGTGTGTTCGCATATTCAGCTCACTGTCCTGCCACTATCCCATTGGATTCCAACCCTCTGCTATAATGCTTTGCCTCATCCACTCAAGTGTATTGGTTGGGTTTTTCATTACAGTCCATTCCTATGTCTTGCTCCCAATACATAGCAGAACAAATTTCCACTCTCTGGATACTCATTTGTCAGAAGTATTTTTACCAGTTGTAAATACATTCATATTATAGGTCTTTAACTTCTGTACATTCCTAGAACATGTACACCAAGCCTTTATCTTCCTTCTCACACCTCAAGCATTTGCATCCTCTTATGTGTCTCAAATCGTATAACTAAGCCAGTGAACTAAAACAATTATGGATAATATAGATTTGTTGGTCCTATGCTATGAACATAGACCTTTTCTAGTTCAACATTCCTAGAGTTTCCTCCAGCTGGCCCATTAAATTTATATTCCCTCAGGTGTAACTCATCTTAGCTTCACATTGTTTAACATCTGACTGTATATACTTGGGAAAGAACTCCCAAAGTCTATGTTCTTTCCCTCTTGTCTAGGCTTATCTCTCCTTTCATAACTATATATTGAGCCTGAATACTGATGAAAAAACATTCTTGAATTAACCAGCTTTTTAACACAATATTTATTTGTTCAAACTGAGCCATTCATGAGTATGTCAAGCTAAACAACTCATGAAAAGTTTCACAAGAAGGAAATACTCCGCTATTACTGGATTGTTGAGATAATGGGACAAAATCTGGGATCACAATGGGATCACAATGATCCTATTTATGCTTCCATGTTTTGCAGTATAGATTGTGGCCCTCAATATTGTCCTCATGGCTGGGCCAAATGCTGGTCTTTAACAAACTTTCCATAAAGGCATCTCTGCATTTGCTCCACCTTCAAAGTTCCCGGATAGTGATCCCTTTTTCCCTTTTTTTATTTTTATTTTTTTGCTTACTTTTGTCTCCTGTAACTGACTGTTAAGAAACTCCAGTGCCACAGCTCAGTCACCAGGTCTGTCTACCTTTCTGGCATTCCCTGGCCTCAGTATAATATTTGTCAGGGCCAAAAAGTTCAAGGCAGCCTGATTTCACACCATACTGCTGTTGGGGGGGGGGGGTATTTTCTTTTAATTTTCTTCCCTGTTTCTTGCATACTTCAGTAACACCCTGTGGGTGAAATGTTCATTTGGTAGTCTGTGGCAATCCATTTCTCACTTCCACAAGGAGCTGATGTCTGTAAGCCGCCTCAACCATCCTTAACAAGCACTTCATGGCTGTTTCTGTAGCCTCTGCCAGGGAAAGCTAACAAAATCATGGGCCTCACGCAGGTCATTCCCTCTTTGCTCCCAGGATTGGCACCCCTATCTTCCCCAGCCAATGTCTCAGACACCAGAGTTGCTAATCAAACCCAGGTCACCTATATCATTGCCAAGGCTTTATATATCTGTGCTACAGTGATGGCTGAGAGTGATTTTTTTTAAAACCAGACTAAAAAATTCTCTCTTTACTGTCATTCGCTCTCATTTATGCGCAGCCAACAATGCAATACTGTTTAATGAAAAGTCAAGCATCCCACGGTCATCGAGAGTCATTAGAATATCATTTTATACCTTTCTATCCTGCACCATCCTGATATATAAACTGGTCAACTAGAATTTGAGCTTTAAGAAAACTATTATCTTTGAAAAACTGGAGGATTACACTTTCCCACTGTGAAACTGGTTGAGAAAGGTGGCTAATAGTATATCTTTAGCAGGCTAACTACATCTAGCAGCAATACAGCAACATTCATATATAACATTTCAGTCATATACACTACCCAGTCTTATAAATGCACAAGAATTTACAATCAGGTGATAGAAGTGGCACAACATATAATTTTACAGTGAGGAGATTCATAACAGCAAATATATTCTTTGAAGTAATCTGAACTGTTATACAGATGTCAGATTATTTTTCAAATCATATAAATGTGCCCTCCTAGGTTGTTATGTATGTGCCATTAGCATGGATTAAACAGTATTAAATAGTATAAGGAATGACAATTGCTATTTTACAAAACTATGTCTGGAACTCTACTGAAATATAATAATATTCAGAGTTTATCTTGTAGCAGTAGAAGTAGATCCTGCCAAAATTCTGCATTATTAATTCCAAATATATCAGATATGTGTGTGTCATTGGGAGCGGGAGCATACACCACCAACTTGTGATGCATAAATTCTTCCACTCGTATGCCAGTACAGCTGAGGGCTGATCTACCTCCCTTCCTCTTAGATGGTGGCCTGATAATGGCTCTTTACTCCCTTCTCCCCTCCCAGTGCCCAGATTACTACTCCATTCAAGCCATCTGGATTATAGGCAGGGCCTTATCTCTCTGCACTATGAAGCTGATCATGATATCTGCATTAGCAAAAGTTTTTGTTACATAGCATTCAAACTAAACGAGACATTCTTCTGACAGACAGCATATCTTATAAGAAAATTCCCTGGTAGATGTGCTACTGTTCAGTAATTATTTGCAATGCATTTTAAGTCAGTATTCCTGGGCAATAAGGCCATAATGTTGACAATGAAGTAACACTATCCCAGGCAAGGCACATTCAGAAAATTGAAAAAAAAAATGCTAGCATTATGCATGTCTCTGTTCCTTGAGGATCCATAGTCATTTGTCAAACTCCCTGCCTGCATGCTGGAGTAATGGCAATTTTCAGCCTTTGTGAGTACAGCTCTGTTACTTTTTTTCCTGGGCAGAGCATTGGTTGGGTTTGCACATACCTACATGTGCAGCAAGAGAACAGTAGGAAATCAAGGATCAGGTGAGATTACCCAGGTTTGCTGTTAGCAGCCTCCCTTTTTCAGGTGATCCACTTTCCATTTGAAGATTGCAGTACCTCTGAATGATTCATGAGCTGGATTCCTTTCATTCACCATTCACCTGTTAATGCAAAGACATTTTAATGGAGTTTAAATATTTCCTCCTTGACTTAGTACTGGTTTAACCAAACTGATTAATTCAGGGTGATTTCAGTTGGTAGCTTAATGAAAAATCTGTGGTTCTTGAAAATGAAGGAATTTGAGTTTGCTCAGGTAAATGTTTCTTCTGCTTATACATGTGGGTACTCTTTAAACTTGAGATTTCAGATGATGTGATCACATTGACTTGGTGGTAGAACTTGTCACTTAGTCAGACCACCATGTGATGGTCTTTACTTAACTTTGAGCTGCTGTGTCTCATCTTCTCTGATGCTAAACTTGTTTAGTATAGGAGTTTATGCAGTGCAACTAGTTGGGTCTGTCTGTATTCTTCAACTGTTGCCTTCTAGTATAAATGGTCCAGAGTTGTTGGTTCTACAAAAAACACAGTTCCGGACCAGTTCCCCCTATTTGTACACTGCATGTCACAGTTGTGCTATGTGTTGGACTATGATACAATCTTCTATTCCACACCCTATGTAGAGAAGGACAAAGAGTGCTCTGTAAGTATACTCAGTTGCCTATAAAATAGCTTGGCAATGGACTTGCATTATTCCAGATGCCAGTCTGAGATCTCCAGTAAGTGTATTACCTATTGACAGATATTTATGTTCAGAACAGGAAACCTTCTAAGCTGTTTTGAATGATGGACAGGTTGTGAAAGGTAGGATATCTGATTACTTAAGGTCTTCTCTACGTGTGAATGTGAACTAGAATTTTTATTGATAGAGTGGACACCATCTGGCAAGATACTTCCCAGGAAGATCACATAGAGCTTACAATTGGTTTGTTCAAAGACACTGTGGAATTGATGCAGTACGAATTTAAAATTTCTGACTTTGAAACATAATTGTGATTAGCTTCAGACATGTGATCCACTGCTTATGGGTTTGATCCTGGATTGACCTAGCAATTTACTTTGTGTTTGCATGACCTCAGTCCTTTTATCTTTATGATTTTCTAATATTTTTTTTTGAACTACCATCTTTTTATGTTTTACTGGAGACTTTGATTGCACCTGTCCTCATGAAGGTACTCAAGGTCAAGGAGTTGAGTAGTCAGCCTAAACCCTTTCTAGAATCTCATGAACTTCTGCAATTCATGAAAGACAACATACCCAAGGGCCAGTACATCAGGGCCAGTCGAATGACCAGTGAAGACAGTGATTTTATTAATGAAATGGATTTTATTTGTTCACTATTTCTGGAAAGAGGTTACCATGAAGACAAATTAGTAAGTACAGCTAAGTATGTCATGGACAATCAGATGTCACTCTGCCCGCCCATATTACAAGTTCCTTATAGTAGGTCCAAAGCCTTGAACAAGTCCAACAAAAAAATATTTTGTAACTTGAGCATGACTTTGGATAGTGGATTGATAAGCGGCATTGTACAGGACAACTGGAAAATTTTAGAGGGTAATCAGGACCTTTTTGTGACAGTTGGCCCCCACCTCCATTCTGTGTATAAAAATCACTATAATTTAAAATCATTATTTGAGAGGGTGAAGAAAAAAACAGAGAAAAGGACTATTTTACACACAAATAAACCATCTGGCATGCAGAAATGTGGAAGTTGTACCATTTGTATGTACATATTAGAGGGACCTTTTGTAAATTTGCCCCATTTGCCACACACTATTCCAGTGCCTGGTTATTTCAACTGTAAAACCAAAGGTGTGGTGTACATTGAGTTATGTTCTCATTTTACTGCATTTTATATCAGGATGACCACCAGGGTTTTCTGTGCCAGGATTAAAGAGCACTACTATAGCATAAAAAAGAAAGATGGTAGAAATGCGTTTTTTAAACACACTTTGAAGTGAACTAACTATAATAAGTTCCTGTTTTAAGTTCTGGAACAGGGAACGCCCCATATAAAGGGTGGGGATTTTAAGACAGAGTTAGAACAAAAAGAAGCATTGTGGCAGATTAGATTAAACTCTGACAAAGCACCAGGGTTGAATGATGTAGTCAACATTAAGTGTTTTTTAAAGAACCGCAGGATTCACCTGAAGAAAAAGTTTTTAACAGAAGTGTATGTCTTTAATAGTTGATTTTGTGATGTCACTTAATTGTAGGATGAAGAACTACTTTCTATTGGCTTACAGATATTTTTAAACTGAATGTTTTTTACAGTTGACTGTATTGTTTTCTGATGAAGTCTAATGATGAAAGTGGAAAATAAATTGTTGTCTACGCTAAAATTTGTGCTTCTTGTTCTCAATCTAAGTTCCTGTTTTTGTGGCTTATTGTGATATTCTGGAAGTTTTACCCTGGGATTCATGAAGCTCGGCGGAAGGCTGGCGTTAGGCTTGCGCCAACCGTGTGGCATGAAGATGGCGCAGTAGCGCCAAATGCATATTAATGAAGGTGCGCTGCCGTCATAGCCACGTGCATAGGAAAGGAGTGCAAGTGCATAGTGCGTGTCGAAGTGCCGCACGGAGGCGTGGAAATGTCAGCTGTCGATGTGCAACCTAAATGCTTACATATAACAATTTGCAAGCAATAGTAATCACATCTGTCAGTGTCCGTGGATACTGAAACATATGGAAAGCATGCAAGACAGTTCCTGCGAACACAAATTGAAGTAGCAAACACAAATGCACGGTAGGGAATAACGGGTCCCTATCCCGCGAACAAATGACATTGAAAACCATGTGCCCGTAGTCCAACGCAGTGTAGATGGTTATACCAAGTGGAAGTGAAACGCATCATATGTTAGCGCGCCACCAATAGGTACGTCCAACCCAATGGCCAGGGTCACCAGCTGACCCATATTGTGAGGGAGGGTACACAGCTGGGCAGAAGTGTCCATAACAAAAAACACGATAAATGTAAATATCTAGCGACCATATGACCGAATTATATCCCACAAAGCATGTAATAGTCACATACAATAGGTATGTCCGTATTTCACATACCAAATGTGACAGGAAATAGAATAAGCATGTAAACGAAACAGAAGGAGCATATAAACTGCTACAATAATAAGGCAACATGTAGGCTGAAAGGAACAGTATTATCCGTAGTGTTGACTGTGGGTACGTGTTGTCCAGTACATTCGGATATGTGTCTGGAATATATCCCATCCTGGACATAGGAAAAGGTGGCATTTTACCAATGAACAGTTGGCCAAAATCCGCACATCAGCGGTCCAAGCCGAACTTGTCAGGATGTGTCACAGTTGAACGGGTATTACTCGGGTATACCAACCATGTCATGAAAGTTAAGTATGGGCGTGTACCTATGTGCGTGAGGTATAGCATGTGAAAAGTCAAACATGGCAGGGTAGTCCACACAACCATACAGGTACCTGACATATGTAGGGTATGCAATGTGTTACCTTGACCGTGTCATAGGCCATCAACCAAAGCAGTGATGGATGGAGTGTCAGGAATATGTGTGTGTGAGGGGGGTGGGTAATGGTATAATCCTCCAAGGCAACACTGTGTCGTATGCAGAATAGGTGAACCGGAGGTGTATGAGGGAGCAGCAGTGAAGCAGAAAGAAACACAAAAACATGTATAATACAACCAGACAGGCCATACTGTAGAACACAATCCCACAAACATATGAATATTAAAATGTGCGATACAAATGTACAGACATGTCACCGGCACATACCCACAGATTGGTCCTGATGGAACTGGCCATATCAAATGCAACACACCTGGATGCATAATGGACTACCCAGCATCCCCTCCACAGCACACAACCTGCCCCCATACCTGAATGTCCACCAAATCCAGCCATACTTGGCCTACTAGTTTGATGCAGCCACATCTACACATAGTGACCACTATGCATATGTAGTAGGTAGTGTCACCCTAGGCAGTTTCAGGATTGCAAACTATGTATCCCTTGCATGTAAATCCCCCAGCACATTTTCATAATGCCAGAAGAATGTTCGCTATTCGTCTTGTTTTGGTCTTGTTAAATTTTTGGGATATCCCTCAATAAGTAACCTGTGTAAACATTAGAATAGGTATGAAGAAATGATGTCCAGTCCTGTAGATATCTGGATACAAGTTGGAATGTGCAGTAGTGGTGCAAGAGACTGTCCAGCCCTAGATGGTCAAGCAGAACCTACTACCCAGGATCAAACACCTGCCCGTGATGCACGTGTCCCGACACGAATAAGCGAGAGAATATATTGCACACATTCACATAGTGGCACATGGTATATGGGTGTGTCCGTATTTCACATACATGACGTTAACAGGATACCCCCTGATCCACTGTGTGAGGGACAATTAATGTGTGTGTAGGTGTGACCTGACCAACAATGATAGAATGCCAAATGTCCTGTGATTATAGGAAATAACTATGCACCATACTGCATGTAACAGTTGCCTAAAGCGGTCACGTCAGGATAGAATAAACATAATTCGTACAAGAAACAGGCAAACAACAAAAGTGTCAAAGCTATAGGCTCACAGCTAAGAAACAAATGAATGTTCTAAACCTGCACTGACCGTGGCTATGTGTTGGCCCAAACAATCTGGTGTCCCCAGTAGGGTTACCATCTGTCCCACTTTGTGAGGGACAGTCCCTCTTTGGACAGTTGTGTCCTGACAAAATATATTAAAAATGGCAAATGTCCTGAGATTGTAGGACATAATTATGTCCCATATGTTATGTAATAGCTGCATAAAATAATTATTTCTGTATCCAAAATTCCTAAATGTTACAAGAAACAGAATAAGCAACTAAACTTCTACAACAATAGGCTTTTATGTAGGCAAATAAGTAAAGTTCTATCCTTTGTACTGACCGTGGGTATGTGTCGGCCTTAAAAATCTGATGTGTGTTCCGAAAATGTCCCATCTTGGCCATTTGAAAATGTGGCAACCCTAGTCCCCAGAATACATCCCAACCTGTACATATAACAATGTCAGCACTACCAATGGTCAGAGCATTCGCACAATAACTGGCCAGCCTCTTAACCACTCACAAAGCCAGTGACCTTTGGAGGAAAGGTGTTGAATGAGAATGAATACTTACAACAATGAAGAGTAATAGGCGCATTTAACTGCAGAAAAATAGTAGTATTATGAATCTGTCAACACATTCCAAGTTAATAGTACTAATATGGTGGAAGTGTCCATGATTGTCCCTGAGTTGTCATAGCCTTGTCCCTGTCACTGTAAAAATGAGTCCCCGAGTATCACAGAGGTCCGTACACATAAGTACACCAACCAACTGTCACATCTGTTGACAGGACTATTGCATACCTGTAGTGAATTTATAACTGATGTCCAGAATAATATTCATTGTATCTATAAATGAATTAAATAGTCAAATGGGAAGGGAAACACATGGAAACCCCCCCCCCCAAACCTGCATTATGTAGTGGAACCACTCCCCACAATAAATTATGTAGCGCCAACCTAATAATGTTGTCAGAGGTGCCCAAACACCTGCATCTGTAAACACAGGTAGAATGTTAAAATCTGGACTCTCTGTCCATGTGCTACGTCTGATCTTTGAAGAGCGCCAGGGCAGTTCTAGTCACCAGTCAGCTGAGCCTAAACCCGGACCAGCACATGAACACCCTGACAATCAAACATGCATATGTGCAAGGACTATAAGCGTAGGAGTTCTGAATATCCTTGGAGTGAGTAGACATGCAGCACGGGTCCAGAGCAGTAGGAAACAGAGAATGTCCTAAGTGTAGTACTGCGGTTTTCCCAGCAGGAGAATGGATGCCTGCTGTGTAAGGGAAGCGGTGAGGCATATGTCAGAGTAGCTATGAAGCATGGGTATACATATAAATGAGCCAGAACAACAATAGTGTAGTGGTTACAGCATCCGCCCAATGTAAAGGCATTCCCGGTTCAAGTACGACTATAGCACATATTAATTGTGTAATGAATGCCTCTGTGCTGTAAAGCCAACATTTATACATGTAAAGGTGACCGCGTTCGCATGGGTCCGTTAACCGGATTCCATCAAAGTGGTACTTTCATAATGAATAAGGCACATGTAATCCCAAAGAAGTGCCTGTAAACATATGTAACTCAGAATAAGGAGATGCAAGTGTTCCTGCACAGGTGTAAGCAGCTATTAGCATAGCAAATGTATGTTGTCTTGTACAGCTGTAACTTTTATATATATAGATAGATAGATGTGTGTATACACAGACATAACAGAAATATGCAATTATATATCTACATATATATCTATATATACACATATATACATATTTTTATATATATATATATATATATATATATATACACACACACACATATATATATATATATACATATACATATATATATATATATATATATACATACATATATATATCTATATATATATATATATATATATATATATATATATATCTATATATATATATATATATATATATATATATATATATATATATATATATATATATATATTTATATATATATATATTTATATATATATATATATGTATATATATATATATATATATATATATATATATATATATATATATAGATATACAGATATGTAAGGAACGCCGAAAGACGAAAGCAAACATAAGGGTTGTGAAGGGAATCCAGAGCAAGTAAGGAATTATAAAGTGCTTGCAGCGTATGTCACATAAAGCTGCACAAGTGTGAGTAGAGCACCTCTCTTCACACCAGAGGCAGGGTTATTCCAGTGGCCATAACATCGTTGAAGTGCTACGTCAACATTGTAAACAGACGGAATGTAGTACATGTTGTGACCACCTACACTTGTAACTCGCAAATCGTTCATAATCCATAACACCAGGAAAGGCACGTATGTGCAAATATGAATGGATGGTGAGCCTGTGAATACACGAGGCGGTACAAAATGTGTGTAGGGCCCCAATGCTCATGAGAGGGCAATGTGTAAAGGTGTGTCATGGCTGTGATTTCAGGTGTATAATGGCTGTTATGCATGGAACCTCAACACGGGTGTGCAGGAGAAACTATGGATATGTGATTATGGACACAGGAGTGCTAGGGTATGTTGCGCCACGTGCAATGGAGCGGCCCGTGGAGGTCAGCTAGTACGTAGGTGTGATTCCCAGATGGAGCGACACAACTACATAAAGACAACAATATGTTGACGTACAGTCACAGTAACACAAACACTCATCCTATCAACAGTAATAATATGAATGTGCACAGAAACAAACACAGTAGCAGGAATAACAGGCTGCGCATACGAGTAATAGGTAGAATGACACTGTATCACATCCCAGTTAGCAGCGGCACCCCAGACATGAAAAGCGCGCGACATCTGTTCGCTGTATAAAGTGCAATATACTGATCACAAGTTCACCGGAGTGAAGTGTCGGTGTCATAATGACTCAGGCAATAGTATGCTGTTGAAGCAGAGATAAAACCCAATACGCATGTGTAAGTGTCCATGTCTGGGAAATGTATAGGTTAACGGACACACAGATGTATATATAGATAAAAACGTATATATACATATATCTATATTCATTTACATACACATACATAGTCATACAGATATATATATATATATATATATATATATATATATATATATATATATATATATATATATATATATATATATATATATATATACACACACACACACACACACACACAAGGATATACTACGGATATATATAGATAGATATATATACACAAACAACAGGTATTGATATATACACATACACACAAAACAAAATATATATGTCAGTGTAGATATACACATGTACATAAATAGGTTACTTCACAGCAATTAGGGGTAACATATTTACAGCCTGGGCATATGTGACTGGGAGGTCCAATAAATAAACTTTGTACCCCCCACATCACCCAGCTAGGCCGGACAGACATACAGACAGGCAATACAGATCAATACACTGCCGCTGTCCAAAACACCGGTAGGAAAGTACCAGTGGGAGAGATTTGCAAGGTATACACTTTAAACATGGATAACGGTGTCCCTTGCGGGACCCCACAAATTTAGGGTACATGTGAATCTGCTGACACTGATATGAGCAGGATGTAAGTGTACATGGACCAAGGGTATGCAATAATGGGCTTAAGTTTGCAGGTGCTGGTTGGCAGAGATGTAGTAGGCCCGCCCAGTGGAAGTCATTAATATTCCTATGTGGGCATAGCATACGCCTACACCTCCCAAACCTGAAGAGCACATCTACCGGATAGTCTGTAAACCATCGGGGGAATACATAGAGACCAAATCAGTGCCGTGTACCCGATTAGCATGGACGTCCATAGTTATGTATCAAAATGTAACAAAGTCCAACTAAACACTTCCAGAACTAGTAATATTAGGTGAACAGGTGGCGGAATGCAGGTAATGACAGATGACAACATGTATGAGTCAGAAACAGCATGTACCTCGACAAACGTGAATGAATACATATGCTCTGTGACTGTAAATGTGTCTGGTTAATAGAACCAATCGTCTAAGTGTGTCCCACAGGGTGTTATGCATTGTTCCTGATACAGTGTTCATTCACACCCATTGGTATGTGAGTTCTGCTACTGACGGAAAGTGCATAATTTGCTGACCACCTTAGGTAGATGATAGCATAATAGAAGTGGTTCAACACCCATATGCCTGCGAGGGACACACCCCTCTGGGCAGTTGTGTCCTGCAAAATGACAGTTATGGCACATGGCCTGTGAGTTTGGGAATGGAAGCTATATAGTGTGTGTAGTGGTGTCAGACATTAATTTGTTGTATCAGAAACAGCTACATGTAATAGGAAACAGTATTATCAATTATAATACTACATGAATAACCTTAACGTATGCAAACCGTGGAAGTCGTCCGTTTACTACTGGCTGTGGGTATGTGTTGCCTTGACACATGTGATAGCTCTACATATAGGGTCTATAGGGCCGCCACCATTCTGAATGGCCAAAGTGGAACCTGCTCTGTAGAAATGTCAGACGTACCAGGGCAGAACATACCTACAGCCATGCATAGTACAGAAATATACATATCGGCACAAATCAAAGCGTAGTCTAGCAGCAGTAAAGTTGCTTATGCTACTACATATGACATATCGACGTGTCAGGTATACAAGACCTGTAACAAGCAACCAGTACAGACACGTACAACATGAGAATGTCCCCTAATCAGGACAGTTGCAATGGCTAGAGTATTGTCCATACCTCTCAACTGTCCCTGCATTTCAGGTACATCCCTGAGTTTGACTGAAAGTTTAACTCTGTCCCTCTTAATCCCTCCTAAAATTAGTGACTGTTGAAGGAAAGGTGGGGAATCACACTTACTGATTAATGACATTAAGTAAGAGTTATGAACTACTTTTACTTCAGAATATGTGTATTGAGTCATATGCTCTGATTCTGTCAATGTTTCAAGTTAATAGCACTACTTTTGTAAAAGTGTCCCTGATGTTTTCTTGACCTGTCCCTGATTCTGTAGAAATGTGTCCCCGATTGGTGGAGAGGTCTGGTATTGTCACATGAGATATGCCTAATGAGGGACTGTCCCATGCAAAGTGGGAAAGGTGTCACTCCTACAGTCTCCCATCGTGCAATCTGAAAGGTGGACAATGTGCAGTAGGTATGCGGTAGCATGACTCGGCGGACAGCTGCGTTAACAAACTCAAGTCACATGTCAGCATTGCAGCGTATCGGTTCCCATGTATCAGGCAGATGGGAGCAGATCATATGAGGAACACGGATATAATATGATTACGTCACTGGACAGGCCACCGAGTCCGTACAGTCTAACGCCTGCCGTCGCAAAATGGTTACACATACCCGATACTGTAGTCATGTAGTCCGATGTAATACGCATCACAAGGGATCGCACACACCCAGACAAATGTAAGCAGAAATGTCGGTGAGCGAGCGGCTGTAAGCGTGTTTGTCTACCAGTATGCCAGTAGTGCACTGTCAAAGAAATGTGGAGTCTAAATGTGTATAAGGTGCTGTGACCAGTGGTCAGCAGTGCTTAACACTGTGCAAACCCATGCACAACTGCTCCCACCTGCTGGAATGTGCCTTACCCAGTCCGTATCCAAAGGCGTCGGTCTGTCCGCAAACAAAGAACCACCCTATTCACGTGTTGGCAGCAGTACCCTGGCACATAGCTCATGTGAATTAACAATAGACCATGGCATATGTACAGACAATAGACCACACACACACCATACAGCTCAGTCATCCAACAGTATAGCAATGTACTGGCAGATATGTCCGGACCACTGGTGTATACATGCCTGGCCGTCCTGTGTTTCAGTGTGTGAGCATGCCCAGTATGACTGTTACACATGCTGTCGACCGACATTACTATCATACCATCATGTGTGTGAGCATGCCAAGTATGGTCAACTGTATCGCATGTGTCACATGTCCAGATAGTTAGTACTGTGTTTCTGACCACTCCGTTCTACACAGACAGGTGTCATGCTGTGTCTGCAGGGTAGCTAATGGTCATGTGGCATTGACAGTTGCTACATGTCTGCATAGCGTGGGGGGCATCCAACCACAACCACAGTCCTACACAGCACCGTGGGTGGCGAACATGACTCTCACATGTGTAGGTTTGATGGGGGGCACAGTCAACAGTTGTACACATCTGCTGCTACTGTACTGGTATGCCGGGTACTTCATGTCAGTGTGTGGACCTACCGAAATTGCTGGTTGGAGGGATACCAGTGTACGTCAGTTCCCAGCTTTAAATACCAGCACAGTGGTGTTGGACGTCCTAGCTTACACAACCTACATCAAACTGCCTGGCCTGCTGTAGTCTGTGTGTGTCTTAGGGGGTTGGGGTCATTCATTGGGCATATCCATAGGCCATCATATATCATTTGTCTGTATTGGTCCACATCTGTCCAGCTGCATGGAATGTGTGTGGGCTGTACGGACAGACATGATGGTCAGCCCATAATCTGCAGTGGGTCAGGACACCCTGTGTACTACAGGCTACCATTGTGACCCCCGTATGTGCTACAGAGGTCATGGTGCCACTATGGATGTGTACTGTCTGCTGCCCTAACATTTGGCCACCACAGTCACTTGTATGCTCACATACATACCATAGCAATGGGTAAATACACATTCTAATGCAACTGTCACTTGTTAGGTCAATAGACATACCCTGGGTGTGTTCTGGACTTGAGGATGGTGCTGGAGGGCTGCCTATGTCGGATGCACACAGTGCACCTTCTATACATGGCCAAGCACAGGTAGTGTCATGTTTGGCATCCATTGTACTGTGTGCGGGTCAGAGAGGGGAAATCCGTGGGTACCTACTGTGTCAGCGCATATTCCTTGTGTTGCCTCTTTGCCAAGAGCAGGTCATACTGTGCACAGGCTTTCTCTGACTGTGCCCTGCTCAGGTAGTTCCTTCACCAAGTCACACTGTGCCTGTTCAGGCCTTGGCAGTAGTGTTGGGCTGTGTGGCCCTGCCCCATGCTGTTCCTGCTGCAACTGTTACTGCAGGATAAGATTGTGTAGCATAGCAAATACCATAACAACTTGTATGCATGTAGATTGTGAATACTGCAGAGCTCCAACGGATGTGTCCGGATACCAGAACTGTGAACTGAGCATCCCAAACACATGCATAAGTATATGTCTTGCCTGTGCATCCATCTCAGTATGGTGTGAGTGTTCATGTGTGTGTGCATTGCTGATGGGTGTCATCAGCCACGACACCAGTGTTTACCCAGCATCCCTCACTAAGAGACTGTAGGGGATGTCCATATTGGCATTCTGTGCTACAGCTGTGTGAGAAGCCATATATCGGAATCATCATAGCTTCCAGGGCAGACAGCACACACATGCAATCTCATGCCCTGGCCATCACATATGGCCTAGCTGTTGGAGGGTATGCCCCTGCAGTGACTGTAGGCCCTACCCCACTCACTGGGTGGTGCTACGATGTGTATGTGTGTGCAGGCTATAGCACCCAGTACCCCAGGGTAGTCATCCATGTGGTTGAACAGATGCATATTGCTGGTCTACTAATCACATGCGTTGAGGACATGTACGTGCTCACTAGCATGTGTTGACATGGTGTCTGTGAAATGGTGCAATACTCTGGATGCAGATGCCTGTGAGATACCCATGATATCCCCAGTTGTGCTGTGGCTAGTACACCTAGGCCAACACATACCGTGGTACCCACTGTGATGTGTTTCCCTCGGCCTGTTTGATGTGTCAGGTGTGGCAGGCACAGGTCAACAAGCTGCTGTAGGAGGTCTCTGTCCACCCCATAGTGCTCCACCATCCCCAGCCCATGCAGCCCCTGGTAAGTCACCCTGGGTCCATAAAGTCTTATGTCACCCCAGTAAGGGTTGTTCAGCAGCATACACATCCTCACTGCCCCAGCCTCCTGCACATGTTGGTATATGTTGCCTGCTGCAGCCCGTCTCATTTGGTTGGACTGTGTCGTGAAATGTCCCCGCAGGTATACACCGGTGGTGTAGAGTGTGGACGAAACCTGTGTGTATGCTGCTTGCTCGCATTACCGTACTGTTCAGGTGCGGACTGGCCATGTCATCTGCTGATTGTGCTGATCAACACCTGTTTGTGCAGCCTGTACACACTGACTACCCCACCACTGCTGTCATCCCTCCCAATGTCACCAGGCAGGTATAGACACACCCCTAGCTTAGGTGTGCTAAGGCAGGAGCACTCCTGAGGCACAGTTCTGCAATGTACTTACAGTATGCCTGACCCCCCTCCCATGCTGTCAACTATGTTCGCGACCTGCACCCGGCTGACTACACACATATACTCCAGGGACCAGCATCACACCCTGGTGATAAATGGGATACACTATTGTCAACCTCATCTGCATAGTATAGTCTTCTAATGAATAGTTATATGACCCATACCGAACCTCCAAATTAATAACCACTGCTCAATGTCGCTCAGATCTGTACACAACTGGCAACAGGTGCCTTACTATCACCAATTTCGATGTCCCATGGTCTTCACAGCAACAAAATAACCGGTGTCTACATGACTACAACCCATGACCCTGCACACTACAGACGATGTGCATTACCACCACGCCATGGTAGATATATATAGATCCCAGGTTATCACGTACAGATCATCCGGCACAAACATTCGATAGTACTGATGTCTCCAGACATATATGTTCACATCTATGTCCACCTCTATATCTACATATATCATATATATTATTTGTATACATATATACATGGATATATATATATATATATATATATATATATATATATATATATATATATATATATATACATACACACATATACATGTACACACATTTGTAGATATGGCATTTATATCACAACAGCGGACCACATGACAGCAATGCATTAGACAGGAATGAAAAGGAAACTACATGTGCCACCTGCATCATGTAGTGTTGTTACTATCAAGGCACGTGTGTTTTGTTGCATCACACGGGTCAGACCGTATCAAGGGTAAGAGTAGGGCTGCTGACAGTTACTCACCAGACCTATTGGCAAATGTATGTGTTGATAACCCAGTGTCTAGGCAGAATATGTGGGCTGTGGACACTATATAAGTCAGCAACAAAACACACTGAACACATCCCTCAGCTAGCCACCCACAGATACCAACACATATGGTATAAATGCCAAACACACACACCTGCCATGCCTTGGAATCGAGCACCTTCCTGTCTAGTCTACCACACTACAGCATTATGCAGTAACAGAACGCGCTACCGAATTCCAGCATCACTGCACTCCCACAAGCATACATCTAGGTGGATGACATCATCCGCAAAGGCAAAGACGCTGATAGGGAATGTATGGAGAGTGAGCCATCTAAAAGCATTACTCTGTCCCCAAGCAGCTGGAAAAACACACACACACACACACACACACACACACACACACACACACACACACACACACTTGGCAGGGCTGGGAGTTGAACATGCACCTAACTACTTTATCACACTACAGCATTATGCAGTTACAGAACACGCTACCGAAATTACTGGAACACAGCACTCCCAGAGGCATACTTCTAGGTGGATGACATCATCTGCAAAGGCAAAGACGCCAATAGGGAATGCATGGGGAGTGAGCTGTCTAAAAGCATCACTCTGTCCCCAGGCAGCTGGAAACACACACACACAGATACACACACACACACTTGGCAGGGCTGGGAGTCGAACATACACCTAACTATCTTATAACACTACAGCATTACGCAGTTACAGAATGTGCTATTTAGATTACTGGAACACAGCACTCCCAGAGGCATACTTCTAGGTGGATGACATCATCTGCAAAGGCAAAGACACTGATAGGGAATGTATGGGGAGTGAGCCGTCTAAAAGCATCACTCTGTCCCCAGGCAGCTGGAATCACACACAACTGGCAGGGCTGGGAGTTGAACATACACCTAACTACCTTATCACACTACAGCATTACGCAGTTACAGAAAGCGCTATCGAGATTACTGGAACACAGCAATCCCAGAGGCATACTTGGATGACATCATCCTCAAAGGCAAAGACGCCGATAGGGAATGTATGGGGAGTGAGCCATCTAAAAGCATTACTCTGTCCCCAGGCAGCTGGAAACACACACACACACACACACACACACACACACACACACACACACACACACACACACACACACACACACACACACACACACATACATACACATACATACACACACACACACACACACATACACACACACACACACACACACTTAGCAGGGCTGGGAGATGAACATACAGCTAACTACCTTATCACACTACAGGATTATACAGTTACAGAATGTGCTACCGAGATTACTGGAACACAGCACTCCCAGAGGCATACTTCTAGGTGGATGACATCATCCGCAAAGGCAAAGACGCCGATAGGGAATGTGTAGAGAGTGAGCAGTCAAAAAGCATATTACTGTCCCAAGGTAAAAGTAGACAAACACAAGGCAGTGGTGTGAACGGGACAACTGCCTATTTACAGAGCACTATTACAACACTACATAGATACGAGACATGCCACAGACAGTACACCCTACAAGACAGTCAGCCAGTGTGTTCAATGTAGGAATCCATCCTGACGTGGGGTATGGACATCTGTTGCCTGGATGACCACCATCGCTATACAGGATGTGAATGGGCATGCCCATACAGAGAGGCACATCACTGACACAAGGTGTCACTGGGCATGCTCACACACTTAGTATCACACGCCCGTTTGGAATGTACTGTGTGTCCATCTATACAATGGCATACTGGGCATGCTCACACACTTAGTAGTAGCAAAGGGCTGTATTGCATGCACACGGATTCTAAACACGGAAGGGCACAGTATGGGGTTACTGTCCCCACGTACATGAAGGCCACTCACATGTACTGAATAGTACACACTCAAGAGCCATCACAGATGTCTCAGGTCCAGATCACAGAGGTAAATGCCACATTCTACTATTAGCCCTCAGACATCACCATGTCCTTGGACCAGCAACACACATCCATACATTACCACAACACCATGTGACTCATGACCAGTGGACTGTACATAGGTCTACAGCAACTGTGCAGACTACACATGTACTGACAGGGTTCCATCATGTGTTATGCAATGCAATGATACCACTGTTCATAACCAGGTCGGCTCTACACATAACAGGGGCCCTGGGTCTTACACAGCTGTAACAGATGACAGTCGCTGTACACCAAAGAACACACATGTTTGGATACAACATACATGTAATCGCAGTGGATATGTACATGGACCACACACACACAAAACACATATGTACATAGCATAGCTTTTGCTGTCCTCCATGCAGACAAGTGGCTACAGCAATCACATGCATGCACATGGAAGGTAGGTCCATGGCTGTTGAATGCTAACAGTACATAAGGTAGCAATGTTGACTGAGGTAACATTCCCTCTCTACTAGTTACCCATGACAACCATCATATCATACAATAGTCCATGTGTTATATATGTCATCACAAATGTCCACCAATTGCAATGCATACAAGCATGGCTACATGACAGGCATGTAGGACCAACACACATGTACATGTAGTGATGTGCATGCAGCTACCATGCATGTGCAGTAGCTGATGTATGTAATTCATCTATGCCTAACTACAACATGCAGTTGCAATGCAGCCCCATCATTGACACCTGTATATAGTGAAATACTGACAGTACGGTAGGAGGTACATCAGGTATGGATGGATTTGTGTACATAAAGTGGTGATCCACCTTTGCAGATGGATGTTTGCCAAAGACGGCTCAGAGGTGTGTCACAAGCCATCCTACCATTACATGTGCAAACAGTACGCTATGTTACTGTTACTTGATGGTGAAGACATACAACCTACACAGCGGTCAGGGTGTTACTTACTGTAAGTCACTTGACACCTGTAACACTTACATCCTCCCATGTGCATATAGCAGCACAATTGCCGAAGGTAGCGTTGGTACACATAATGCAGCCAATACTGCTGCATGTCTGTCAGACGTATCATCATATAGCAGATGTATGATTCACAGTACTGCCATGTGTGTTTGCTTGTGTGACCATATATCCTACATATGGTGGGAATACATCCCAATTGTTACACACTCCTGTACACTGTTGTAGAGATCTGTACATATTGCAGTGTGGAAAGCATGATGTAGGCAGGGGTGGTGTGTGTATCACACACATGTCAGCTATCTGTATGTGAATGACATTTGTGGACTTCACAGTGTGTGTGTGTGTGTGTGTGTGTGTGTGTGTGTGTGTGTGTGTGTGTGTGTATGTATGTATGGCTGTCTGGTGCATGGAGTGAGGGTGTATGCTACCATACAGAACAGACAGGATCCCTAACCCCTCATGGTGATGCAGTCTACTACCCTGTTGATGCTATCGGTCTCAGCCTTACTGGCTACCTGTACATGCTCATTCTCTGTGTCACGTCGTGTGGGTGCACAGTACTGGCAGGGTGATTACCACATAGGCAGGGGTCCTCACCTCAACACTATCGATTGTGTGTTATAGTGTTGTTGACCCCATGAGTGTGGGCATGTTACTGTGTGTTTCTGTGTATGTCTGTGTGTGTCCTCATCCTGTAATGTGACAGGGTATTACTGCTACACAGTGAGGCCTTATGCTATCAAGTGGCCTCTAACGTTATCATCGGCCAGACCGCTGTGTAAACCCCCCGCACCATGTCAACATACCTGTAATGTGACCTGGTATGGATGTCACGTCTCTAGCCACTGTAGCCTATTAAACAGCCCACATGCTTCTGGATCAGTAGATGTGTGGACATCTGTGGAATGGTAGCCTTTCTAACAGTGAAGTTGAGGCTACGTATAGCATGTTGGTATTGCCGTACATGCCTGTGAGTACTCCACATTTACACATGTGAAACTGCAAGCACTGCTACTTATTGGCACATGCAAGTAAACCTTAAGGGGAGGAAGCAGGGCATCATTACCAACATGCTGTTACTGTTATTACCAAGACACATACTGTGAACATACAACAATGCACTCCAACTGCAAACACTGTAACGTAATGGCACATGCAATTGGACCTTAAGGAGAGAAGCAGGACATAATTACCAACATGCTGTTACCATTGTTACCAAGACACATACTGTGAACATATAACAATGCATTATAAACCTTACTACATGGTATGTCTGGTGCGTGTCAATAGTACACAACTAATGTCATATGCAGTTATCTTACTATTCTGTTCACCCTGTGCATCAGACTATATGTGAATGTCCCTGCACCAATGGTGTGGATGACAGGGATGCGGCATAGGCATCATCATATGCACAGGGTGATAATGTTTGCCAGGGGCATAGGCTGCACCAGTGGATGACATCATGTGTGTGGTTAAGGTCCGATGATCTGAATGGACATGTGTGGTCGATATGCATGTGGGTGTTGCGGTGCCCTACAGATGTTTCTGCTGTGTGCATGAATGTGTGCACACAGTTCTGCCTTTTGTCAGGCCTACACAGGGGTATTATTGACAGCTCCAGATTGTACAGACCAGGATGTACAGATCACTGTGTCCGGCCACAGCCACATGACCTGTGCCTGCCAGGGGTTTCACAGGCACTACCAGGCGGAGGTACAGATTGGCTACTCTCTGATGACACTTGTCCCCTGGAACCGTGTCGCCACTGGGAATGTCCAGAGCCATGTCCCCATGGCCTGCTGTGTCCTGATGTGGACAGCGCAGCACCAGCTGCACTGCTACTGCTACCGGCACTATGGGAGCAGGCATGTATGGTGGCTCGTTCACGTTGACCTGCACTAGGTGGTGTAGCTGGCCTACGTCCATGTGGCCTACGCCTCACTCCTACCAGATGTTCCAGCACAGACAGCTCACGCTCATGGATTGCCATGCCATGGTCAAGGATTCCAACCATGTCACCCAGTCGCCTGTCCAGAACATCAGCAATCTGCTGTTGAGCATTTGCCAGTGCCTGGATGTTGTCATTTAGAGTACGGATTGCAGCCCTCTGAAGCCTCTGCCCTTCACTGTTCTGCCATTCAGCATGTGCCTGTGCCGCCATTACAGTCTGGAACATGCGTCTGGTGACACCAGCTGCTGCACTCTGTCCTGCAGGTGCATGTCTGCCAGATGTCCTCCTACGAGCAGCACTGGTCACATGCCTGTGTGGCACATCTGCAGTCATTACACTGACACCATGGTGTGGAGACACACCTTCAGTAGCCACCACATGTTCCTGTTCCGAGCTAACACACGCTGACTGTCCTTCCTCTATGGCCACTGGTGATGGGGTATGTGTTGGCATGAGAACTGTGTGTGGGGAAGAGGGGGACATAGCTGGGATGGCAACCATTGGCACAGATTCAGCCCCTGACAACCCTGCCTGTACCTCATGCATATGTTCATCACTGCTAGTATCTGTGGGGACATTAACATCAGATGGACTGCAGGAGGGTAACGCACCTACATAACCTGTGAATGCAAAGAAAGACTCTACATTACAATGGACACACAAACACACAGACACACAGACACACAGACACACCATGCATGTGATTTGACAGACGGCATGCAGCATGCATGTGATACACCAGATGGCATGCAGCTCAGACATTAATAGTGGTGGTTAGCATACCTCACTGGGTTGCACACAAAAGCAAGCAGGTGTCATATCAGTAGCAGACGGCATGCAGCATGCATGTGATACAGCAGATGGCATGCAGCACAGACATTAATAGTGGTAGTTAGCATACCTCCCTGGGTTGCAGACAACAGCAAGCAGGTGCCATATCAGTAGCCATACAGTTCACACAATCATGGTAGTAAGCATGCATCCCTGTGATACACCATGTGGACCAGCACAGGTTAACAGTACACATGGCTGAAGTGACCTTGACATGTAATCTGCTGATGTGTGCATTGACATGCATACATGTCTGACACAATGGTGTCCTGACACATGTACATCATTGTAATGGGTATCACATTGCAGTGTTGTCTGTATGCCCTACAGATAGAATGCACTTTTAGCAAATGTGCATGAGTATTGAAGAGTAGTGTGAGGTGTCTACATTGCTATACAGTGTGAAGTACAGACACTGTGACATTGCATGGCATCATGAGGCATCTATAGTGCTATACAGTGTGTAATACGCACACAGTGCATAGCCATAACAGTGTGCATACACATTACATAACTGTGGATTGTGACCCACGTCACTGAGGTGTATACACACCAAACCATGCTGTGTCATGTGACAGGTCACTGGAAGACCTACGTATTACACCCATGCACAACTACTACAAAGTCTTAGCTGCCTGGCAACCATGTCCGCACATGGCAGACTTGTCAATACACCATGTTTTACATGACATTAATGTACCAAACACACGAGGTGCACAGCTGACGGTGATGTCCTACAGCAGCAAGGGAAATGTACAGTATCTGTGGCCTGATGTGGTGTTAATGTCTGTGGATGCTGTACAGGTGACTACTGTCATGCTATGACACAATCGTGATGTTCAACACATCTTATATGGTCGGATTAAGTGACACCTCCACTAGATGTGCATAGGCGTTTAGGACATTTGGACTACATGAAAAGAGACATTGAGGAGCTCTCTGATTATGTAGCCCAGGCAGGTATGACCCTGACCTTGAGCAGTATCCTACCTTCACCAAGAATGATGCCACAATACAGAGATAAGATGATCAGCTTTAACAATTGGCTTAAACTCTGGTGTCATTCAAAGGGGATCCAATGTCTGTCTGCCTGGGATGACATGCTGGACAAGCCACGCTGCTTCGCAAGGGACGGCTTGCACCTGTCACCCCTGGGATTCCGGATATTGGCAAAGGCTCTTGCCACCCCCATAGTGCCTTTTTTAGGCAAGGCTCAAATTCTAAACCTACCACCCTAGAACACAAAAAAGGAAAAAAATTAAGGGTAATGCTGCTCAATGCCAGAAGTCTAAATCTCAAAATGCACTTTCGAGGCACTTCTCAGTATGGAGAACATCGATGTCTGTGCTGTGACAGAAACCTGGTTCAAGGCTCCTGAGAGCACCCCAGCACTATCAGGTTTTACCTCATATCATGCTCCGCCCCAAAACCGGACAATACCAAGAAAGGAGGGGGTATCCATATTCATCAAGGACACCCACCTCAAGACTGGTGGCAATGCATGATGCATCGGAGACCATCCAGATGCAATTAACCATAGGCAAGACTGCTCTGCAAATTGTAGCATGTTACAGGCCACCCTCACAAACTCAGGAACCTCACATGGCCTTCCTGAAAACACTAGAGGGATAAATGTATCACCAAACACCATCATACTAGGTGACTTCAATTACCCTAATATAGACTGGGAACACTACTCAAGCCCAAACACCCTAGCCCAAAAGTTCCTGGAATTCATAAACTCAAATGCCATGGAACAACTAGTCACCATCCCCACAAGAGGAGAAAACATACTTGATCTCATCATCACGAACATGGGAGCACAATGTTCAACACGAAGTATACCCTCACTGGTGAGATCAGATCACAAACTAATCTCGCTGGAGGTCCTCATCCCACCCCACCTGAAATAAAAAAGACCACAGTAAAGAACTTCTCGGCCGACTTCACACTTCTAAAGACTAGTGTGGTCTCCTTTAAGGCCCCGAGGCGGAAAACAGTACTCAAGCTGCTGAATCACTTACAAATGCCTTCTACCAGCACCTGCAGGACTGCATGGATAAGGCAATCCCAAGCAAAATAAAGACTCTTTGTACCAAAGGCAAGCGTCCAGTCTGGTGGACCCCAGCCATAAACAAACTCTACAACAAAAGGAGGAAGCTACTACAAGATAGAGCAAAATCCTTAAAAGGTAAGACACCCTTGATCACTATAAGTAAAAAACTAAGAGCTCTCATAAAATCATCCAAAGCAAATTTTGAGAGAAAAATAGCTAAAGACTCAAAAGACAATCATAAGGCCTTCTTTAGCTATGTTAGAAACCTGGGAGGAAACTCCCAGATATGTTCAGAACTAGTTCAAAATGATGTGAAGATTACTGATCCTACAGACATTGCCAACATACTGGCTGACAGGTTCAGTGCAAACTTCTCACCTCCCCAAAGGAGAGATATCTATACCAAGTGATTGCAGCCCCCCAAACATCTCCAACGCCCAAGTGAGAACTGCTCTCTCCAAAGCAAAAAACACAGCATCCATGGGACCTGATGGTGTCCCCAGCTGTGTGCTCCACGAACTCAACGAGGAATTAAACCCACAGCTAGGACAGCTAATCATAGTCTTACCTCTGGATACGTACCCAGGGAGTGGCGCACTGCAATTGTGGTCCCACTTCACAAAGGCGGTGCCTTCACTGACCCTGGAAATTACCGGCCCATTAGCTTGACAAGCCTTATCTGCAAAGCCATGGAGAGGATCATAATGGACCTCATAAATAAAGACATAGGGAATTTGCAGACTTTGGATCCATCCCAGTTTGGCTTTGTCAAAGGCAGATCATGCCTTCTAAACTTGGTTGACTTTTTCGAAACAGTCACCAAAGCCATTGATGAGGGAAAGGCAGTCCATATAGCCTACCTCGATCTGGCAAAGGCCTTCGATACAATACCCCACTCGGGTATCATTGAAAAACTCATCAGCTTAAATGTTAACCCATACATCACAAGATGGGTTGCAAACTGGCTGAGTGACAGAACCCACAGGGTCAGAGTTGCTGGCGCCATGTCAGACTCAAAGCCTGTCACAAATGGTGTACCACAGGGCTCAGTCCTGGGCCCACTCTTGTTTGGCATCTACTTTTCTGAAGTACAAGCAAACACAGGAGGGTTATGGCTGACAAAGTTTGCAGATGACTGCAAACTGGGCCATAGTAGAAAACACATCTGACACAGATATCCTTCAGAAGGGTCTCACAGAAATGGATAACTGGTGCCAGAGCCATGGCCTAAAGTTAAATGCCAAAAATGCATAGTCATACCCTTCGAAAAAACAAGGTTACCCCTAGCTACCAAATAGGTGGCAATCCACTGAGCACAGAAGAAGTTATCAGGGACCTGGGCACCCAGGTTGATAGTAGTCTGTCATTCGACACCCATGTAGCTAAAGTAGTTAGGAAGACCTTCTACATTGCCCACCTTATCATGAAGGGATTCTCATCTAGATCAAGGGAGGTCATAGTCTCCCTATACTCATCACTCATCAGACCAATGATTGAGTACAATGCCCCATTCAGAATGTATCTGACCCGACACTTGCAGCAGCTGGAGGCCACAAAAGTTCCTCACCAAAAGGATAAAAGGTCTCAAACATCTGTCCTATGCTGCCCGACTGAAAGAACTCCAGCTCTATTCAGTCGCTTACCGCTTGCTCAGAGGTGACCTTTGCCTAACATACAAGGCCATGTCAAACCCAGATTTGATGAATATGCTTCACCTCAAAAAATCTAGATCCGTCAGAGCCACAAGGGCGGGAGACTTAAACCTCGACACGGCTATAAATAGGACGTGCTGGAGGGATAGATTCATCACCCAAAGACTCCCTATGCTGTGGAACAAAATCCCGGTATATGTGAGGCAGAGCACCTCGCTGGCCTTGTTCAAGAGAAATCTTGACCAATGGATGGGAGATCACAGATATACCCCAGGGATTACCTCAGTGTCACTGCTCGACAGAGGCACAGCAAAATAATGGGAATAGTTCCCCATACTAAAGGGGTGGCGTAAGCCACAAAACTATGGGCTAGGCTTGTAAATGCCCTCGGGCAGATAGCCTAGTATGAACCTATGAACCTATGAACCTATGTCCAGTGTTCCACATCAACTATATAATCAGTCAACTAAGGCTATAGTTGGACCATGTGTGGACAATGTGCAACAGGGTGTATACACATCACAACTACTGTGTGGCTACATGTCTCTGGCCATCCTCCATGGCCATGTGTGAACATGTGTTGGCCAAATGTTTGTGATGGCCATCTATCTCACATGTCTGTGTTGTCCCATAAGACATACACCCATAGATGTCAGATATGTCACTGCCCACAGGGCTATGCAGACAACAGGTTGCATGTTTGGTATGTGGGGTATGTACTATGGGATAGTGAGACAATATTGCAGCCGGAACATTACATGTCTGGGACATGTCAGATGGCACATCACAATGTGTGCACCCATTGCAGGGGCATATTACACAATGGTGACTCATGTGGGCTGCCCATATCCCAGCTCACTGTGTGGTACTGTTTGCGTACCACACATGTGTTGTTCCAATGTATAGTACATATGCCTACATTGAACACCTCCACCATTGTATGCACAGCTGTCCACACATCTAGCAATGACAGGTACTGTGGTTTCATGTTGGTGTTTCATTTAGTTTGTATATATTGCACATGGGTAGCCAGTGTGAATGATGACAGATGCGACCTGTATATCATGACTGGACCATACATTATGTGTATATGTGTTAACTGGCCACATGGCATAAAGATATATGCATTAACATGCCTGATACTGATAACTGTGTCACCTGCAATGGACTGATGTCTGTGTGGCATGCCAGAGGTACCTGTATAGGGGTGACACAGCAGTTTGAACATTATCCATGACTGTATGACAGCCACAGGGTGCACTGTGCATGTTAACACATTCGCCTGTACAATAGCATATAGTATGCACATATGTGCATACACAGGGTAGCATACTGTAGTATGCGGAGTGTGTGTAAACATACCTTGCATATGATGTTACATTACATATTGTACAGTGACACATGCAACTAAATGGGATATAATAGTCATATGTGCAGTAGTGACTTACCAGGCAACTCCAGGCTCATTGGTTGGGAGACACCCACCTCCACAATGGCAGCTAGTGTTTGTGGATGCTGTTCTGAGGGTGTCCCCAGGCTGGCCAGTAGCTCCTCGGTGTGTGTGAGTGGGGGCTGGGTTGGTGGGCCACCACCTGTTCCACCTTGTTCCCTGGCAATTGCATTGGCACACTGTTTTGCATGTCGTATCAGGTCCGTGCACTGCCTGCACATCTGCTGGTAGGTGCGGTTATGGCCACCCACATCATTAACCCTCCTGCGAAGGTCCTGCCACAGGTCGTCATGCTGCTGGGCAAGCTGTGGCACATGGCTGAACAACACCTCGTAGTTCTCATGGAGGTACGGGATGAGGGCATCATCCTCCTGGTGGCTATACGCTGGCAGGCGTGAACGAGGCATTATCTGGAAGACATAATGATGGAGACAGGTCACAGTATCACAGAGATGTACAGAGATACAGCTGCACATACATTTGTATTAAATCTAGTACATCTGAACAGTTATCTTTGCAAATTGTCATGACACTGACACGACTGCCATGTTTGTGTCACACACACGTAACACCCGTTATGCATTGGATATCATCACCATATATGTGTGTCACTTCATTACATTGTTCATACTCCATGTGAATGCTGTCTTGATGTGGGCATGTCTGTTTGCCTGTACTGGTGTTCTTACCTATCAGCACATGCCTGGATGTGTCCACAGTAATGCTGTTGACCTTGATGCTGTGTATATGTCACATATCAACACGTACACTGCCTTAATGGACATGAGCAGTGACAATGCACACATACACACAGAAACCTTTACATGCATGTGTTTTGCCATATACATCTACACGGCACTGTACAGCAGTTCAACATCCTGCCACGTATCGCCTGTGTTGCACATGTGATAGACATGGGACAATGGCTAGCCGGACATCATTCGCAGGGATGGTTATCAACTATGGCATGTACGGGCAAGGTTTTCTAGCTGTATCCGACAGCCATTTTGCCACCGCAAGGTGCATCAGTGCCACATTAATGATCCAGACAGTTAATAATACATCTACCATGTGGTCATCGCACCATGTATGACAGAGATGACATGTGCAGCTTTGATGGACAGGGTTGCATGGTATGGCAGGAGTATGTATCCTGTATGGCACAGGGATCTGTCCAGCATGTGGCGATCCTTGTAGTAGGATGGTGGCTGTCCATGACGTATGTCTTTCAGATCAGGATATGTATGTGTAGCATGTCCATCATCACAGTGTAGCACATGTCTTTATGCAAGGTAGCCAGCATGCTGCATAGTGGAAGTGAGAATTGTGAAGGCTGGTATCGCCCATCCACGCATGGCCAATACCCCTTAAAGGTGATATGTGATCCGATATTGGTCACCCAAGTGCTGAGTATGCCTGTGCAATGATCTCCATGCTCATGGATGGCACCCTGTCATGACATGGTTGCCTTGTATGACTACCTAATAGGCCTGCAGACATCACCAACTCAGGCAGGTGAACTGCACAGCACCATCCCTTACACAGTATCCATAATGTTGACCGCTGCCTAGGTGGTAGTTAATGTGTACAGGGTTATTCACCTAGCGGTGACAATGCTATTATCAGCTGTCAGATTGTCCACATATGTGACACACCTCACCCACAAAGCCCATTCTGTATGTTGTCCACAACACTGAGACAGCTATTGCTCCTAGGTCATGGACATTCACATCCTTACATACACAGATGCCTCCCATTTGTCTGTGTGGTGTGGGCTACACTGAGGGGGGACTACACAACATTAACCCTGTTTTACGGTAGCTGCCACTGGTGTGATATGCACATGTCACTCAGACATCTTTTGTAGTGTTGCTTCTGTCAACAGGCCACTGGTAGAACACTCCTGTGACATACAAAGGTACATCTAGTATACTTAATGTAGCTGGAACACGGTATGGGTGATGATGTCCTATGACCTGTCACAGGTATGCTATGCAGTGTGAAATCATCCGTACTGTCATCTACTTCTGTACTGCTAACATCTACGTTGATAACGGTTCATAGATTGGCAGACCATACTCAGCAGGGTAATAGTGCAGTGCCTCCAATTATGACGGTCGTCTCCACTTGTGGGTTGCAGTGGGTTGATATTATCCAACACCCTATCTGTATTGCATATTCATGCTCAGCACTTGTTCAGAACATGTGAGCACTTCATGAGCTACTGATTACTATAGCAACCATTCCAACTCATGTCTTACAAGTACACTGTCTATCCTTACATTTCCAGCTTGCTTACAGTACAACAGCTGTTGTACTCACGTAACTCACATATCTTGTGAGACATGGTTGAATATACAGGCATGTCCAAGTGTCACGTACCAGTGCTATTGCCTGTCTATATGATGAATATGGCAAACATGTGGCAATAGAGCAATTGTCTCATGTACACAGTCAATGCTCACCTCCCAACATACGACACTACAGCCTGTGGGAGATGCACATATGTGGCCATGCTGGGGGTAATGCTCTCAGCAACCCAGACTGAACCTGACATTCATGTGGGGATGTTTAATATTTGCAACACACCCCACTCATCACATAGTCTCACTAGATCTTCACAACCACAGGCCACACATAGTATGAGTACGACAATTGCAGAAACTCTCCATACTCTGTGTAGGCACCAGAGGCAGCCCCCATTACCAAACACAACAACAACAATTACTTATAGCCCACAGACTCATGTGTGCCCATCAACTACAGCCAATAGGGTGTTATAACATACCCAACACACTGGTCATAGGTGACTCTGTAGGCGGTCACACTGATACATCAGGGATCACTGCAGTGGCTGTACTGTACAGAGGTGCAGGTAACACATGGCTCTGCTGTTCACAGACAGGACACTACCCTAGAGAGGTGCCGCTGGTGTAAACACTGTAGTTGGGCTTACACATAGACTTGCCAGACAGCATAGTACCTCACTATGTACCTGTGAAGCTATTACATGTCCTTTGTGCATGGTTAATTGAGTTGCACTTCCATTTTGATTAGCTATCATACTGTTACAGTGTCCCGTGACTACAAGCAATATGTATCCTGTTATTGTGTATTGTACATGCCAATTGACGATACCTTTTGTTTGCATGATGTAACAGTTGTGCTGTGTAGAATATCTGATATATCTACCTACAGTACTGTACATTACACATATTTTACACATTATCCCATAATTAAAAGCATACTTGCACAGCAGGACCACCTTAGGCATGTTATTGTCGTTATATGCCCATACACATGCCTACTGTGACGGTATATCCACATATACTATCCCCTGCTATGGCACGTACTTGTTGGGCATACCTTACCACTGACGGCGGGTGGTGTGGAATTGTTCTGTTTAAAGCCCTCATGTAACATCCCTTGTGGTGTATGTGATGTTTACCTTGTGGCCCACAGCAGGACACACAATTTCTACAAGCGTTGCTATGCTCAACAAGACATCACAACAGAATACCTTTTCCCACTTTATGCATTGCGTACACTTTTAATTAATACAAAACAGGCTCTATGTACACTAACATACTGAGTGTTCTACATACCTTGTTAGCGTTCCAAATCTTCGTAAATATCTCTCTTACACCTTTACTGTTTAAACGGTTCTATGGTATGAGCATACGGTTTGAATGTATGGCAAGTCATCCTTATATACGTCGATACCTGTAACATGTGGTTTCCTGCCGCCAATTGGTGTTCCTGAGTAAATTATTACATGTACATCAGCTGTGCAGCTACTCCATTCGCCAATTATGTGGCAACAGTGGGGTATAATTTAATTATATCTTCGTAAATATCTCTCTTACACCTTTACTGTTTAAACGGTTCTATGGTATGAGCATACGGTTTGAATGTATGGCAAGTCATCCTTATATACGTCGATACCTGTAACATGTGGTTTCCTGCCGCCAATTGGTGTTCCTGAGTAAATTATTACATGTACATCAGCTGTGCAGCTACTCCATTCGCCAATTATGTGGCAACAGTGGGGTATAATTTAATTCTCCACTTGGGCGTTGCCCTACCTTCGGGGAGATGGCCCGTATGTGTTTTGTTGTGAGGAATTGCAACTGATATTTGTAGAGCCACGGATATTTTGAATTCATGTCCCCCATGGATTGTGTGTGATGGCTAGAGTATGTGGTTCTACATGTGAGTGTACCTGTCATCTCAACCATCTGATAAGGGATTATTGCAAACAAATCCTGTAACATCGCCATCTGTTCCATTATACAACAGCTACAATTTCACATGGCGCCTTTACAAATGTGTCTCTCACAAGGTATGTTAACGGTTCTGCAGATATAATTGAGTGAGTGGATGTTTGTGATGTTATGACAGTCTGTATTGCAATTGTTTTGGGTGTGGGGGAGATGTAGGTGGGTGTACATAGCATATACAGGTTTGTGGGGACTGCATTCCTACATATTCCATATATGTGTGTGGGCTCCTTCCCTAATTGAAGACCTAGCACTTAGTAGACTGAACTATAGTTGTTACGGGCTTATACATTGAGCCATTGTTAATTGGTTTCTATATAGTATGCAGGTGAGGTTGATACGTCCATACCTCCAGAAATACAGCGATATGTAAAGGAATGTTGCTAAATGGCAGCTGTCTCATGTATTTCTGTCACAGATATTTGCACTCATTGCAGTTGTGTTGGTGACTGAGCCTCTTTGGCATGGGTTGCCACCTTTTCAAATGGCCATAGTGGGACACTTGCAGGACACACATTGGTGTTTACAGGCCGACACATACCCACAGTCAGTACACAGGATAGAACATACTTTTATCCTGAATACATACTTATTCTTGTAGCACTTTAGCTACTTATCATGTTTCATGTCACGTTTACGTTTTGTAGATACAGGCATAACTATTTAATGCAACTGTTACATAATATATGGGACATAATTATGTCCTACAATCTCAGACATTTGCCCTTTTTAATATTTTTTGTCAGGACACAACTGCCCAGGGAGGGGCTGTCCCTCTTAAAGTGGGACAGGTGGTACCGTATGCCTACGGCCAACTATGATCACACCTACTGTACTGCTCTACCTCCGAGTTAGCACTAACAGACACACAATGCAAACACACACACACACACACACACACACACACACACACACACACACACACACACACACACACACACACACACACACACATTACAGTCCCATGGAAACACACACGGTACCCTCAACACACACATACACAGACTACAGCAATCACAAACACAGTTGAACACAGTACCTACGTGGACCACAACACCAGCAGCGATAACTAAATATCCCTTAATATCATGATAATATTACACGTGGTTCCAGTGTTCCGGTACTGTGTTCTTTCAGTCTTTAAGCCTCATGATTACGCTTGTCGGTATGTGACACATTCCATAGTTAGCAGTATCCTATTTATTTCTACCTCCATGGTTGTGTACATGTCGTTGACCTATCTATATATTTGCAGATATAGGTGAATCAGTATATATCAACATATATCTCTCTATCTCCCTTTCTATCTCTGTTATTATATATATGTATATATATATATATATATATATATATATATATATATATATATATATATATGAGAGAGACAGTGAGAGGGAGAATACACCTTTCATTGTGTACATGTCGGTGTATACTGTTTCCTGGACTCCGCACATTTGTGTTTGAACCTGTCACATTACACACCTGCTGTTGGTACATCTTGGGTAGCTTAGTGTTAGGTGATTGTGTACATGAGTGTGTGTTCTACTCCTGGCAGTGGTCGTTTTACCCTTCAGAGCAGGCACTATCAGTACAGGGGTGAATAATGCTAGTTTCACCTGTTCTGGACATCATTGACCGTGATCTGTGCGATATTCAGAGAAGCTTAGCCTTGTTTCACACATATCCGTATGGTCATGTTTAAAAGATGCTTACCAGCACGGAGCAACGCATATTCCCACTAACATGTGCTAAACCTGATCTGATGACCTGCATCCACCATCCATTATTCGTGCCTTCGGGATTACGTAACATCCCTTGCAGGACGTGGTACCGGGAACATGCACGACAGTCAGTGCATTTACCACTTGGGCATCTGGGATTTTTACACGTGTTATGGTATTTTTTATGTGGACTGTACTACGGCTGTTACTCCATACTGCAATCAAATGGGTAACTCAGTTAGTTTACATATGGATGGGACCTATTAATGGTATGTCCAAGTGATGTTTAATGGATGTGCCCCAGCATTGGAAATGTATGTCACAGTGAGCCACACACTATAATGTGCTACACCTTCACACAACCATAGGTGGAGCATGCTGGGGTGACAGATACCTGTCATGGGTACACCCCATGCTTTGCCACTACATCCATGATTACATTGTATGAAGCCCCTCATTTACACACCAGGGAATCCATGCAGAGTGTGTGGGGCACAGTGATTACACACATGGATCCCGCAATTGGCTCTGCTCCACTGAGGGTCAGTTGGTTACTCGATGTGGTGGCGACAGCAGACACTGTTTGCCTCGATTGATGAATGGCCTCTGACAATCGAGCATGTACCTACCGATGTACCTAGGAACCTATACATACAGTACCAACATATGCTGATAGGTGCGTGTACTGTTCAGGTGTTGACATTCCTTGTTCCAATAGCTGTTGTGTGTGCAATGGTTGAGGGCTGCCTATGTAGGATTCACACAGTAGGCCACATATACATTACAATTTACAGGTAGTCGTGTGTGTGTGCCATCCATTTTACTGTGTGTGCAGGTGGAGAGGTGTGTCAGTCCGTAGGGGCCTACACTGTCAGAGTATGTGCTATACGTTCCCTCTTTGTCAAGGCATAGGCATATTGGGCATGCCTCCGTCAGCCTACTGGGGCTGGCACAGGGTGTTCATGGTCTGAATCCCTCTGTGCCTGTGATGGCCTTGGCAATTGCGGTGGGCTGTGAGGGCCTTCACCATTATGTCCCTGCTGCAGCTGTTTCCGCAGGTCTCCACCAGATATGTCCAAGCAACGGAACCGTGATTTCAGCATTCTGAACACACGCTCTATGATGATTCTGGTTTGTGCGTGTGCCTCATTATGGCATTCTTGCATGGGTGTGTGTGCATTTCAGATGGGAGTCATCATCCACGGCTCCAGTGCATAGCCAGCATCCCCCACAAGGTGGCCATGTGGGATGTCCCCCCGACGAATACCTGATACAGCCGTGAAGCATGCCAGATGTGGGAGTCATTGTAGCTTCCGGTCTGCCAGCACACACATCCATGATAATGCCCTGGGCATTGCATATGACCTGGCAGTTGATAGAATGGTATCCCTTGGGTTTTATGTAGCGCCTACCATGCTCACTGGGTGGTGACTTGATATGCATGTGCGTGCAGTCTATCACGCCCAGTACCTCCGGGTAGTGTGCCACATGGTGGAAGAGATCTATATTGCTGGCCAACTCCTCCTGAGTTCGGGGGAAGTATATATGCTCATTGGCATGTGGTAACATGGCATCCAGGAAATGGTGTAGTACCCTGGATGCTGATGCCTGTGAGATCCCCATTATATCTCCGGTTGGCCTTTGAAAGGTACCTGTGGCTAGTATTCGCAAGCTTACACATACCTTCATGTCCACTGGGATGGGTTCCCCTCTGTTGTTTCTGGATCTCAGGCGTGGCCGGCACAGCTCAACTATTTGCTGTAAGATGTCCCTGTCCACTTTGTAACGCTCTACTATCTCCAGATCATGTAGCCCCTGGTAGGTTATCCTTGGTCTGAACACTCTTCTCTTCCTCCGAGGCCTGCTGTGGTTGTCAGCATCATCCTCCACAACACCTTCAGTCACTAACACATGGTGATGAATCACAGCTATGGCAGCACCCAACATGTACATTGTAAAAGTTCCCCGTATGTTTACACCTATGGTGCAGTGTTTGGGAATACACAGGTGTGTGTGAGGTGCTTTCACACTTTATACTATTGTGCTGTGAACACTGATGATGTCATAGGGTGTGTATGTACGATCGTAGCTACAGGGTATCTTATGTGTTTTATGACAGGCACTACTGTTGTGGTGCCTTTGGTGTTGAATTACATTTGGCTGCCATGGATTACCTCTTGCCCTTCCCTTTACATTTCTTCACGTTTCACCTCCCATTTTCTGGCATGCATCCAGCAGCCTGCTTTCATTTGCACATTCCTAAACCTGGCTTATCTTGCGTAATGTGTTCTATGGCCGGTCTACTGCAGGTTTGCTTTGCTCTGCTATGATAGTTCTCTTTTCTTTGCAATCCGACACCTCCCCTATGCTGTTTTTCAGGTTTCTGCTAACAGACTTGTCAACTGCCGTCGATTGCCCGCTGTTAGTTAATTGCTCAGTTGTACTCCAATTACCCTACTGCGGCATTTCCTTATTTTCTTCCCCTGACCTTCCTGTTTGAGCTATGGTGCGCAGCGCGTGCGTCCACTTGGGTTTCAGGCACGTTTTCATCCGCATACACATGCGCTTTTGTGCTCTCAGCTAAACGATGCTATACCTACCTCCCCACCCCTGTCCTGCGGCTTTGCTTAGCAATGGCCAGGCTGGATTTGCATTGCTCCAATGTGCTTACAGCTACGGTGGCACACCCCACTGCTGATGTCATATATACCTCTAAACCACTCCTCGGTGTTGTAGCGCTGCACCGTATGGTACATCCTTAGTCCAGCGGGACGTTTGTGATTCACTATTACCTGCCTCATTTGCATGGCATTGACTACTAATTCCTAGTTACCGCACCGAACACTGTCACAGACCCTTAGCAACCCTTGCAGCTTGGTTGTAGTGTACCATGCATACCATTGCATATTATGGTGAAATCATGATTTGTATTACATTGCGATTTTATGACATTTGTATATATTTTCTTTGTGTTCCCGCTTGCGCACACATGCCCTGCGGTTGTACTTTGCGTTACTGTGGACATGACATTAAATGTTGTTTTTTTTAGGTGTTGTGCATCTTTTCTTATGCCATTGGCTGTATATTTAGCCATTGGCATATGTTAACTGTGTAATACATGAGTCTGGTCCACTTTCATAGCTCCAATGTTCTGTTTGGAAAAATGTAAACCGTGTTTTTTGGTTTACATTTCTGTGGGCTTACGCTAAGCCTGCACCACTTCATGAATCGCTATGTAACTTCATTTGCATGGTGTGGCACTGCGCATTGGGTGATTAGCATACCTAAGCCGAGGGCTGCGTAGATCTGGCGTATGCCGGTAGTGCATGTGGAATTGGATCGTACCTGAATCGCTCAGCGGCCATATTTGTCATTATACTGCCTATGCTATGCCTGCGCCTGGCGCAAGCTTCATGAATCCCGGGGTTAGTCTGTTTTTGTGGCTTATAGCTTGTAGTTTGTCTCAGAGATACACAGGTTTTGGCTGATCCTTGACAGTGGGCAGCCATTTCATGACCAGGTATCAGTTGTGGTCAGTCTTGTTGTCCTCATTGGAGGAACACATGAATTAAGCATCTTATCTACTATTACAAGGAGACCTTTGTGGCTGGGGTGTTGGAATAATGGTTATGATGTTTACCTCAAAGACACAAGGAAAAAGGTTTGACTCTCACCTTTGAAGGGAATTGGCTAGGCTTCAAATGACCTACAAAGGCAGCTATCTTAGTACTTACCTATGAACCTTATTCTGATACACTCAGTTTGGTGCTTCTCTATAAAACTCTTAATGATCATCGACCTTCCTGCTTTAAGGAGTGTCTTATACCAACCAGCTTTGTTGGTACCTTTGTATGTTGGTCTTGGTACTGCTAACAGTCCTCAACTTGAGGCCTGAGTCTTCTGAAAGACATTTATTTTCCTTTCAGGGTTTACAGCCTGAATGACACAGTATTTTGGCAACTGCAGAAGTGCACTGTTGATGAATGGTTAAGAAACCATCTTAAAATGCATGTATGTTTTTTAGGACAGTTTTTTTCCTCATGTGTTTATGTGTTATCCAGTTAAGCCCACTGGACACAAGGGTGCCTTTTTGGAAGTGACCCAGAAACATTGCCTGCTTAAGCGACTTGCTCAGGGTCACACAATCTACAAGTGGAAATTGAGGAAGTCAAACCCAAGACTACAGGGTGAAACTTGATAACATTTTAGAGCCTTAATCCCTTGAGATAAATGACCAGACTTCTAACTTTGAGGGGATCCAAACCCAGTACTACAGGATGATGTTTCTTAAGCCAAATGACTACACCTTTTAAAAGTAGCTTCCCATTGGTCCTACAGTCATGTTTTATCTGGGTGGCATCATTCTGCTTTCTTCTAGAATTGTCAATTATTTACATCTCATTTTATTAAACGTATTTTGCTGCTTGTTTGATCTGCAAAGTGTCTAGCTAAATAAGCATGTTAATAAGGCATGATTGATTGATAAATGTTGGCAATGACAAACATCTGCATAAGGAGAGGATTTCTGTTCCAGTGTCAGCAAGAATAATTTAAGTTTGGGTTCAGTCTCAAGACAGCTGAAGTACACTAGACTGTGATAGTATTAAGCAACTGTTGGAGGTCACTTATGACTTTTTGAATTGTGGTATTTAATACTAAATTTCTTTAATTTAGACTTGTGGTTGCTTAAATTACTTTGATGGTTTGAGAAAATGTAGAGTTATGATTCAGTTTCTTTGGAATGAATATGATGAATCAGCAGGAAGGAGGATTAGATTATATAAGAAAGTTCTGGCTGGAAGTGCAACATAAAGTAAGGCTAACTGCTTATTTTGTTTTACTCTGTAGCAATGGATTTAATTTGATTATTCTACACTTGCATAGTACATGACTGCTAAAATTGTTAACCAGGCTAAAGCTCTTGATTTGTCCCTTACAGGTGAGGTTTTACCCATTGAATTTTGTTGATAGTCACCACATAAATAACTATACAAAGTAAAAAATGAAACATTGAAATGATTTAATCTAAAATATTTGCCAGTTTGGTTCACACTGTTAAGGCTATGACCTGTTAATGAGGTTCACCCTGCAGTCCTGGATTTGGTTTTCCCTCAATGAGTGAAGTCTAGTAATGTAAATCTGTGGGCTAAGGAATTGGTTTATAAAAAATAAATATGTATTCCCTGAGGCTGTATATGAATAGACAGCATTTGCATTTTGTTTCTGAGTAACAAATGACCTCTGGAGCAAGGGCAGATCATTACCCATAACTGTAGCATCAATATCTATAGAAACACAGCTTCTATGCTGGGTATCAGCCACACTGTATACATATAAGTGAGTATTATGGAGCTGTAAATAACAGATTAGGTACCAGCCTAAAAATTGTTATAAGACGTTTTAACTCATACGGATTCAGTATTTTATATCTGCTGATTACACTATAGAATTAAATACATAAGACAGTATACAACTAACTGCTGGGCACTTTTGCAAATATTGCTTATTCTGAAAACACACTCTTTTTGAATTAACTTACTTTAGAGGAAATTCCTTTCCTAAAGCAGTGATCCAAGGGTTGATCATATTAAGTAAAGGGGTGCAGGTGAAAAAGCTTTCTGCATGGACAATGAGGGTGACTTTGTCTCCTACATTAAAAAAGGACTGAATTCTCCCTCAAACTCTTTTATTCAGGCTAAGACAGCATTCAACATCCAGGTTTTCATTTTCATGACATGGACCCTGTAGATATTATAGACAGCATGTTCATTTCAAGGAGCAGAGAGATGCTTAAACTTGCCGTAATCATGTCACTGTTCTGACTAGTTTAGTTTTGTTGTGGGTAGTTGACATCTGAATCATATTTTTCTTTATATAACTCTGCTTTTCTAGAAAGGCATAACAAAATATTTTAAATCAAAATGATAATGGCAGCGATGCTCGGCTAGTAGATAACGGCTTAATTTTCAACCTGTTGAATAAGAGCAACTCTATGATACTTAAATATTATTTGTGTTCTGGTTACACTAGGAGATCTCTGCTTTAACAGCACTTCAAAAGAGAGAATAAAACATAGGAAGTAACATTTGCTAACCAGATGTTGGCTTTGCCTGCTAAAGTAATATTAAGGGTTATAAGGGAGCCAATATATGTTTCCCTTCAGCTTTGCAGTATAAAGGAATGGAGATCACATATATCAGACAAAGTTTATTTATTTATTTTATTTTATTTTACATTTGTTGACCGGGATAGTCCGACTGGATTCATGTCCATTTTCTGTGGAGGCCCGGGGAGAAAAGTTCCAAGATAAGCAGTTAAGATTACAGATACAATATATACAGTGGTTACATACTTAACAAGTTATACAAATTCTAAGGTTAGAGATAATCCGTAGTGTAAGTCCGGATTAAGTAACACAACTAACCTAAATTATAGTTATTAACTCACAGTAGAGGAGAGTTAGTCTGGTTTGATACATTGAAGTAGCAAGTTTAGTGTCAAATATTGTTTGAGTCTTATCTTAAATTGACTCAGGGTGGTAAGTAAAGTAATATCAGCTGGAAGTGAGTTCCAGGATCTACCTGTAGAGTTGGCAAAGAGAGAGTCACCAGCTGAGTTATTAGTTTTGATAGTCTGAACTAGCAGTCTTTTAGAAGATCGAAGAGGTCTGGGATTGTTATAGGGGGTGATAATGTTTTTTAGTGCAAGAGTATTTTCCGGATTGTAAAGGATTTTATATGTCATAATCAATAGGTTATACTGGATCAAGGTTGGCAGTTCTAGTCACCCAAGCTGGTTTAGATTGATACAGTGGTGTGTCCTATAAGCAGACCAGTGGCAAATCTGGCAATGTCGTTGTAACAGATAGAGAGTTTGTTGAGGACAGACTTGTTTAAATTAGAGAGTAAAGGAGATGCATACAGAAGAGTTGAAAGTAGGAGAGAGTGCACTATGGCAATTCTAGCAGGTGGGGTTAAGAAGGCTTTATCCTGTAAAGTGACCCTAGTATTTTATTGATGGTTTTGATGGTTTGATTAAAATGCAGGTTGAATTTAAGATTGTTATCTATGATAACACCTAGTAGTTTTGTAGAGGTGTCTGGGGAGATTATAGTGCCATTATTGGATTTTATGGTAAAGGTAAATACAGTAGACCTATGAGTTGGTGAGAAAAGTAACAGTTTTGTTGTTTTAGGATTTAAGATCAGATGATGACCAGAAAGCCAGTTTTTTATTATGTTGAAAGTGTCCTGGGTAGCTGACCATAGTTCTGTCTGAGATGTGGCCGAGCAGATTAGGGTGGAGTTGTCAGTGTATTGGATACAGCTGACTTTTGGGATAACAGTATAAAGGTCATTGATGAAAATGGAGAAGAGAAGGGGCCCTAGTATAGAACCTTGGGGTACACCAAGGGAGTTGGGTAGGAGGTTAGATAGTTTGTTTTGCCAAAGGACAGCCTGCTGTCTTCCCCTCAGATAAAATTGAAGCCATTGAAGGGCTTTAGTATTTAGACAGAATGTTTTCATGGTGTGGATTAGAAGTTGGTGATCAACCATATTAAATGCCTTGGAGAGATCCAAGAAGAGGGCAGAGGATATGTTATTGTTGTGATTATGGTTTATGGTGTTGGAGAAGGCTAGGAGGGCTGAAGTAGTGCTGTGGTGAGGTCGGAAGCCATGCTGGGAGTCTGCCATAAGGTTATTCTGAATTAGATGGTGCAGCAGTTGTCTATGAATACATTTTTCCATAATCTTTGCAAGTGGAGATAATATAGCTATTGGCCTATAATTAGATAGTTCAGTAGAGCTACCTCCTTTGTGAAGTGGGATTACATAGGATATTTTCCAGATGGTGGGGATTTTGGCTTCTACTATGGTTTGATTGATTAGTATAGAGATGGGGTAAGCAATGGCATCAGCTGCTTTTTGTAGATACTCGGCAGGGAGTAGATCAGCAGAGAGAGTAGTTGGTTTTAATTTTTTGATCAAGGTACGGATAAGTGAAGTGGCCACTGGTTGGAATCTGATTGAGAGTTGGTTACCAGGGGTGGTGTCCTCAGGGCCAGGGGAGCTTGGAGGTAGTTGGCTGGCTAGGGCTTGGACTGTCTCCATAAAGACTCGGTTAAAACTGTCTGAGACTTCCTCAGGTGGTTTATCAATGGTGGTTGCAGGGGTCAGGATGGAAGTTTGTCCAGGATGTAATAGTTTATTTAAACCTGCCCAAAACTTCTGAGGGTTGTTTTGATTTATTTGCTGCAGATTATAGTAGTAGTTTTTTTGTCTTGTAAAATGGATTTTTTAATCTCATTCCTTGATTGCCTATATTTAATGTGATCTTGGGGGTCTTTTGTAGTACGCCATAATGCCCATGCTTTGTTTCTAAGGGTCATTTTTAGTTTGGACTCTTTGGAAAGCCATGGCACAGTTTTTGCCTTTATTCTTATTGAGTGAACAGGTGCATGAGAGTCAAGGATCTCAAGGAATTTGTTGTTGAAGTATGCAATTGCTTCCTGTAAGGGGAGGTGTTTTAGAATTGACTGTTTACATGAGTTTAGTTCCTGTTGGAAGTTGGCAAGGTTAACATTCTTTTTGTTTCTTACCATTCTGAGTATGGGTTGGTGGAGGTTGCTGGCTTTATGTTTAATTATATAGGTAAGAAGGTGATCACTTAAGTCATCAGGGAGGGTCCCAGAGGTGTACAGTTGAGGGTGACTATTGATAAGTATGCAATTAAGTATGCTTTCTTTATGGTTAGGTTTTCCTATCCTGGTAGCAGTGGTTATGATTTGTGTAAATGCATGCAGGTTAACATGGGTGGTTGGGGATTCTGAGGAACAGGTGCTCCAGTCTATGTTAAAATCTCTAAGTAGTAAGGTTTCTTGGGGGTAGTTACATGATAGCCAGTGAAGGGTATCTTTGCGTGTAGATATAATATTTCCTGGGGGAATGTACATACAGATGGTATTAAAACATTTATTTTTATTAAGTTGCAATTTGGTGGCAAGAATCTCTCAGTTATACATCTGAGGTGGTTGTACAGCTTCAGTGGTGATGTTTAACACAGGGTTATAGAGAACAGCTACCCCAGCCCCTCTTCCTAGAAGCACGATCCAGCCTGAGTATGTTATACCCATGTGGTAACACTTCATTATCTGTGGTGTTAGGTTTTAACCAGGTTTCATATAAACAGAGTATCTCAGGGGAGTAGACAGCCAGGAGTGCATGTAGTTCATGTACCTTGTTGTTTATACTTCTAATGTTGAGGTGACAGGCCAGGAGAGAATTAGGTGGCCTATTAATTGTAGGTTTGTAACTTGGATTGCAAGTAGAGGGGGTAAATTTATCTGGAATGGATGTGCCAGAATTTGGGTGGATATCACCACCAAGTGTGAGGTTAGGTTTAAATCTAGTTATACATTTTAGGAATTTATTCATAAGTTCATGGTAGTGTTTAGATCTGGAGCTAATGTATCTGGGATTGGTATGTTGATAGAGTTAACAGGTGGTGGGGCTGGTCACAGTGCTGTATGATTAGTAAGTGGTGCAAGGACTTACAGCTGGGATGACAATGTGGCCTTTTGGGTACTGAAATCCAGTGACAAACTGGTTTTCGTACAAGGTAAGGAGGTATGGGGCAAGCAAAAGTGGTAGTAAAGAGGAGCATATCATTATGTGTGATGGAGCGTGAGTTGAAGGAACTGTATTACTTGGGTTGTACAACACCAGAAGATAAAGTGGTAGAATTTGTGGTAAAATTAAAGGAACTGAGGAATCAGTGTATGCCTTGGGAGAAGCTGATGCATGCATCTCTGGTTGTAGGCAGGCTACTTTTTTAGTGGGGGTGCATAAATGCCCCTGGTGTGGGGTTGATGCCTACATCATCAAGATCTCTTCACACAACTAGGGTTTCCCCCTCTATATTCTAAAATCTCCACCTCTTTCCACATAGGTAATACCTGCAACCTCCCTGGCTCTTGCCTCCTTAAGAGAGAAATGACAAATCATAGATGCCATAAACCCCAAGTTTTTCTCCCCCTGCATTGGGAGGCAGTACTCACATGGTCACTGCATGATGTGCTAGGGACACATAATTAGGCTGTGGGTGGAGATCAGCAGCAAGAGGTAATCGGACCAAATCCGATGAAGAAAAAAACATATGTCCAGCTATGAAGCAATATACTACAACATCTAAAATGACTATTTTTCCAACTAAAATGAATTCCAAGCTGAATTGTAGCATACTGCAAGCAAAGATATATTATGAAGATGGGAGTAGGCTTTGCCATCTCATTTATCCAAACTTGTAAGTTGCAGCCAATTCCTATAGCAATTTTGTGAACAATAACCATTAACCACAGTTTACTAGGTAAAGGGGTGAAGGAAAAAGATTGTCAGTCTTTTCATCCATATCACGCATGCATGCAAGCATACCTACAGATAATGTAAACATTGTCAGACAACCAACCGTGTATTTTTTATATGTGCAAAGAAACTTGAGCACCCAGAGAAAACAAAGGGAGGACGTGCAGACTTCACACAGAAGGCACTCCAGACAAAAACCAAACTAGAGAGCCTCTTCCTATGAGGTGACAATGCTACACACTGTGCCATTGTACCACCCCTGCCATCCCCCAACAGTCAGAGTTACATGCTCATCCTTTCATAATGTGCTTTCAGTCATGAAGAATTCAGGTTTCTTGGCAACAAATTTGTGTAAGGATCTTTACCATATTCCTCTAAATCCCTAGTGTGAAGCTATAGACCAAGCAACATGGGACAGAATCCAAAAGAAAGTTGCAGACAGTGCAGCACACTGAAGAAAGACATCAGAGCATCAGCAGTGGATGTGATTCTATAACATATGCATCCCAGAAGACAGCCAGCAAGGCATAAAGCCAGGCTACAGTTAATGCAAACTTTCTGAACAGGAAATAATAGATGCAGATTAGACAGAAAGATGGTGCAGGCTGTGTGCAGGATGTGTGCTCCCTACATGTATGCTTGTAGTCTGCAGAGTAAGCCAATACCTATAGAAACAGAAATGTACCTAGAGTCTAGGTATACTGGCCTCTGTGACATTTTAGTGGCATATGGGAGATGCTGTAGGAGTATCCCAGACAGCTGCCAATCATATTCCGTCACATTTCCTGGCAGCAACGTGCATCAAAGTGGATGAATATATCCACTTTTTGACAACAATTCAGAACTGCCATGCAACAGTTTTATTTATTTATTTAACATTTGTTAACCGAGAAGGTCCAACTAAGACAGACCCTATTTTTAGTGGAGGCCCAGATAGAAATGCTGCAGATGCATGTTTTTGGAATGTGGGAGGAAACCAGAGCACCTGGATGAAACCCATGCAAGTGCAGACTCCACACAGAAGGCACCCCAGCCGAGGATTGAACCAGAGAACCTCTTGCTGTAAGGCAACAATGTTAACCTATGCACCACTGCACCGCCCTATTCTATGTCATTGCCAATGTCCCCCATGTCCTCGGTGCAACAGACTGCACCCACATCCCAATTAAAACCCCAGCTCTACCTGATGATGAACAGTACATGAACAGAAAGGGGTGGCCATTGCTCTGTTGTGCAATAGTGTGCTCAACAGTCAGCCTGTTTACTAATATCATGGTCACACACCCTGACAGTGTGTGTGATGCTGCATTATGGAGTAAAAGCAGTCTAAGGACCACTTTCCAACATGGTGAAATTCCACAGGGGGTTACTGCTCGGTAAGTACATGACCACAACTGTGATGTAAGCAGAATTGAGAGCTGTGAACATTAAGTATGGGGACAAAATATGTGTTACCTCCTTCTTACAAACAGGAGACTGCTGTTATCCATGAAGCCTTGGCTAATGGCACCATACAGAGCACCATTAACCCCTGCTGAGGATGTATGCAACAGACTGAGGCATGAAAAGCCATTGGGCATGTGTTTGCCATGCTGAAAGCAAGATTAACATGTCTGGACATTTCCAGGAGTGGACTGCAACCCACACCAGAAAAGGCATCACAGATGGTTATTGTGTGCGTCATACTACCCAACATAATAACAGCAATACATGGTGGTTTGCCCGTCACAGGTGTGGGTGATCAACCCCAAGAACCCCAGATGTCTGATGATGACATATCAGAGCTGTCCTAGGATGATCAGGAGGACACATGGGAGTGAGGAAATAGGCATGGCTAATGGATGATGCTACCTTATGTCCTAGCTCAGACAAGAAAGCAGCATTTGACACCCACCTTTGAGTCAAGACAAGCCACACGTACAAATGTGCACAGACTAAACAGTTATGATCATGTGTTGTCCCACAAAGAAACCATTAATTCTCCACATTAAACATCATAGAATGAACAGATGCATAAGGTATATCAGTAAGAACATATACACAACACTTAGAGGACCACACAGGCAAATATATGGAACACAGGACATTTGCACAACAGAAGGTGTGATTGGACAGATAGGATATCATCATACAGATAACTAGTATGGAAAGTTTTTCATAAAATAGCCAATAGCACAAAAAATTTAGGTCCATGCAGTGTATAGATATGTATCAGCACAAACAATCCCAAAAACAGTGTCTATACACTAACATTGATACATCACACATAGCATTGTGTGATGTTTAACAGTGTGCTACAGCACAGTAAAAAAGATTCTAGCAGCATGAGTACTTACAAATGTGCCAAAGACAGATCAAAACAAAATAAACACAAACAAGCCTCACATCCCATGTCTGATATGGAATGTCACAAAGAAGGCAATGCTTCAATGCACAGGTTGTTGCTGCAACATGACCTAGTTAGAAAGCATAGCATCAATGACAGTGAGTGCACAATCGACATGGAACATGAATCAATGTCAAGGATACAGCAAAATAGGTATATATGTGTGAGTGGAATCAGTGAGATATGGGAAGGCAGTATGGGAAATGAAAATGGAAACAGGACCACAGACACGCAGTGAGTGCTGAAGGTGAGGCATATGCAGTACTCTATTAAAATGCCATAAGTAACACAGATGTGCATACAGAGACATGCCTGTGCATGTGGGAAGGTCAGACTACAAGGAAATGTGTAATGTAGCAATCAGTGCTTGATGCAAAAGATAACATGCTGTTAACCATGTAAATATGTGCTATATGTTAACTAGCAAGTATGCAAACACAGACACATGGAGGTTGTTACATAGAACATTACTGTTGTCAATATCTGTGCCAACATATACTATTTACAAACTTGTGCTATGTATCACAACGTGAAGCTAGTCACTTAGGTCAGATAAACAACCAGATAAAAAGCCTGTAACATCAGACATTTGAAAAATCACCTACAGATTAATTTGCTAGTGGTCAGTACAGCGGTCATCATTAACACAGGGTTAGAATTTAGAATAACACACTAGGACACACATTGGATCAACTAGCAGTGTTACTCTAATAAAGTCCAGGGTGCCCATGCTAATGACTCACACCAAAGTCTTGGCTGCCCCTGCCACATCCAGAAACACTTGGCCCACGGTGCTGTATGGAGGACCTGGATGTGCTGACACTAGGATTTTGGGACACAATGTGGGTAGGAGCAGTACTGAGATGTGACAATGTGGACATGACTGCTGGGCTCACAGTCTAATGACCAACAGCAGATGTGCATGCTCATTGCAGCACAGACATTGATGTCTGAGGGCCATGTGTGTGTGTGGGTGAGAAAGTGTCTGCCTTTCCCCACTGGAGGTAATTTGCTTAGTACACTTAGAGCATGTAACCCTCAGTGTTATAGCATTGCTCTAACACAGTCATAACAAGGCTATCAACAGACCGTGCAACAGATAACACACAGTCATGCTATGCTGGCATTGCCATCATGACCTCTCCATGTCTGCTCTCCTAACCTTCATGTAACACATATACACAGCTGGTGTGCTACACGATCAGTGGCACTGGCAAGTGCAGTCAGGACAGATCGATAGTATCACTGTGAACATTCATGTCCCTGTAATAGAAGGCAAAGACCATCTGAGACACATCCACACTCCCACATGTAGTCCGATGGAAGTATCATCCCATCTTAGGGAAGAGTCACCATCATTACCAGACTCTACATGGGACAGTGGGTCATGGTCACCATTTGTTCATCATCTGATGTCCCCACATCATCAGAATGTCCTGCCATATTATCCTCCATATCAGAGGCTACACCATGAACCACATGGCTATTCCCTTCCAGGCTAGACAATGAACCCAATGCAGTGACTTGAGTACCATGGGCTGTACTAACATAGTTAGGCACAACACATACGTGTTTATATCACGTTATCGAAAGATGAAAATAGCGAACACTATTTCATCGGCCCCAAAACATCTAAACATGAAAATATCGAACATTCAGAACAGCAAATTTTTTCCCATGGAAAATGTTGCTGCCTCGAAACACATACACACAACACAAACACATCATACAAACAGCAACCACACACATACACTTAAATTCCTACATCTAATGCTATACTAAAATAAACATACACTACTATCTACCCACTTACCTTAACCCTAACCCTAAGGTCCGTCACTATCGCACACTCACCTAACCCACGTCCTAACCCTAACTCACTTAAACTGCCCCTAACCCTAAAGTCTGTCACTATCACACACACACCTAACATGCGCCCTAACCCTAACTCACTTAACCCGCCCCTAACGTACAAACAATTGCACACTTACCTGAACCCAACCCGTAACTTTCCACCACAGCGCTAAGAATAGCGAAGCCACAGAGACAGCCAACCAAATTCTTTCCCAAGGAAAGAATTTGCTGTTCTGCAGCTTCGCTATTCTTAGTGTTCGCTGAATAGTGTTCGATATCAGAACATTTGAAGTTTTAATACTTCAATGTTCTGATATAGACCCACACATACCACCGCAGGATTGGTAGACAAGATACTGGAGGAAACAGGCAGTAGATGTGCTACAAAAAGAGACAGATGACACATATCGCATACCTTCAAAGAAATCAAATGATACAGCATCGGACTGAAATCTGAGACAACTATATGACTACAATGCTAATAATGATATTGACCTAATAGGACATTGTGGCTGTGGGTAGTGCAAGGACCCTTTATAACAGAAAGAGATGACATGTAAGTTTCACATCAAACAAATATGACAGATAAGTTTAATACAAATACTAAAAAATACCTACCTGCCCTCCTGTGACTTCACCACCAATGGTGAGGTTGAAATACCACTGTCATGTGAAAAGATAGACATACACAAATAATCAGTAAGCACGTATCAGCCATCATGTAGCATTCCATCTGAGGTACAACACAGAGCAATAAGGTAGATACATACCGGATGGATGAGAATGATGTGAATATCGCAGGTGTCCAAGGCAACATTAGCCCCAAAGGGCACAGATGTGATTATCAATAGTAAAATATAGCACATGTATACAATGCCTTATCAGGTATATCCATCCTGTTTGAGGAGTGTACCATGTGTCATAAAGTGGATCCTGTAGTATAACAAGGCACACAAACATCAACAAATGATTATACCCCACAGTCGTAACAGGAGGCAGAGACTCAAAACAGCTATGGATACACTAATAGGATATGGAGACACTTATGAGGCAAATGTTGTACATGTCAGACAGATGTACCTGTGTAGAGAACAAGGCAGCATGAATATCCTAGATCACAGGTGTGCTAAACAGTGCTGCATAATATCAACCAGATGTACAACCTTACCTGATCTGTCTGTATGTGCAGCTTCCTGGCCCATTTCTTGCAAAGATATATCTGTAGGTTTAAATGGCACACAGACATCAACAAGTGAGTATACTCTATAGTCATTACAGGAAGCAGAGGCACACAACAACTATGGTTCACACTAACAAAATATGGAGACATGTTTTCCCGTCCACAGCCAAGACCAAGACATCCAAAATGGCAAGCTGCACCAGTAGTAAGGGTGAAACAATATCTTTTATTGAAACAATATAAGGTTAAGCACTTTCATCTAAACTTTGCTTAGACTTCATCAGAACAATTAAAATAATCCGGCCAGTCATATTTAATGCAACCTACCACCAATCATGATAAGCTCACCAAAATGATTTACATAAATAATTTGTGCTGCCTTGAAATCAACCATATCATTTCAACGTAAAAACACACAACCTTTAAACCATGCATGATGAAATGTCATCCATAAAAACAATCAAATGTAACTGTACAAAATGCATTAAATTAATCATTCCACAGTAAAAATCATGGCCATTAAAATAGATGCACCTATTGTTTAGCAGATCTCAATTCAATACTCTAGAAATACTAATGTTGTCATTTAAACCTGAATGCTTCCATGCATCCCACTTCAGCTGCCAAATATATGGAGATATGGAGACATATATGTGGCAAGTGTTGCTGCTGTGCAAAAGTTGAGGGGCTTATCACACATGTTGCTGAGAGAGTTATGTATGTACTGTGTTAATAAGAAAACAGACTACAATAAGTTGTGCATCCACATCAGGTGTGCCTTCACTTTCATGGCATACCTCTGCTGCTGGAACACAATTATAACAATAATATGCTAATTGTGACTTAATGCCCTTTAATGAGAAATGGTGTGCGCTGCAATATGTTGTGAATGTAGGACATACCTGTACATCCTGGAACACCTGTTTCAATACGTCTGCTGGGTATTCACTGATCCTGGTTAGTGGTATGATGTCAGGCCAGATACATCCTTATCTCATCTAGGGGAGAAGGGTGGCCCATGTCCAGTGACATTCATCCCCGACCCCATCTCATAGCAGAACCTGTTGACTGCACAGAGGATCATGTGAGAGCAACATCACCAACAGGCCTCTTTGGTTCTATTGTGACCACCCACAACATTGATAATGTTTGTCAGGTCCATCCACACTTGGTTCCTTCAGACAGTATTGCTCATACATCCAAGAAGGTTGAAGCCATGCTGGTGCAGTTTTTATGAGAAATTGTCTCACTATTTCTGATCAACATCTCGAAGATGGTGATGTACACATTTTAGCCTTGATATAGGGGATCACATATTGGCATGATAATGTTAAAATCATATGGCAATTGAATTGCTTGCCTCTCATTTACAATGCATAACTATGTAAAACAGTCCATGTCATGTATGCCATTATTATGTACAGATAACCTGAAGGAACATGCCTGAATACATAATCTATATGGGCTAACAACATCAGCAAATCTATAAGTTTTGTACAGGACATATGTGTGATTTGAACCCATGTCAGTGGATATTATAAGAAATAAAGGACAAAGTCATAACCAGTACTACACCAATGGTGTTTCCACAACTGCATGCACATCCAAACACAAATAGTATGTCTACTTCAAGAATGGTGGCTGTATCTCATATATAACTGTAGTCAGTGACGCGTAAATGCAGTCAGTGACACAAGTCATAAAAAATATTAATGCCATTCTATGGTACACTACATACATACTGGAAGTTATACAGAAACAGGGAATGTCACATGGTCGACACTATATGATGGAACTTTTAAAAGCTTGAAAATGTAATAAAAAGAAAATAAACCAAAGAAAAAACCTACCTGAACTGTTTAAGCAGGGGGCCAAGTCACCATGCACTCCACATCCACTGCTCTTAAAATATACCAACTCCGAGATCCCACTTAAGTGTAGAAAAGGGAAATCTTCCCATTACGCACTGTACAGAGAGCTTCGTTGAAACTTTCGAACTTTTAAAAGTTCAGTCATATGGTGTCAACCATATGATGTTCGAACTTTAAAGAGTTCAACAACATGATAGAGACCCAAGAAACAGCATGCTTTCAAAGGCTTCCTAATGCTACATATATAAGATTAAATGTACTTGCAACTATTATTATGTTACTAAGCATCAGAGAGTATCCGTAAATCATTTATTGAATATATAACTTATAGAAATACCTGTAAGCCATTGGTTTCCATAAATATATGACAGACATTACAGGTTATTCTGAAATAACTATGGATATATTTTATTTCCATCTATGTCTGTAGTTCACCAGGGCTGTTTCCGTTTTATGCACACAGCTGCATATAAGGAAAATCTTCTTGTCTCTCATGGACATTTATCCATCAGTATGTAGTCTGTTTAATTCTACACCCCCTCCTTTATGTAACAGGCAGATTGTAATGCATACAATTTCAAAAAACATATGCATGAAAACATGTATCAGTTGATTTATACCGAATAATTAAAACATAGGTATGTGATAACAGCAATCTATTCCACCACAACAAAGCTAGCAGGTGAGTGCTTACCTTTTAAAGCTAGCTGTAAATTAGCTATACTTTCAAATTAGTTTAGCTAAACACACAAAGCTTTTTATCATTTGGACCATACATAATTAATTAGCAATTAATTAAGCATTCAGTGTTTTGCACTGTCATTTGCAAACAACTGTGCAACTTCTTTTTTTTTGGTGTAGAATGTTTTATTATGTAAAGTGGAGGTAGATATAATAATATCCAAATCAAATCTTAATGTCCATAACTTCTGCACTTCTGTGCTCATTATACTTTTTTAAACAATAAACATCTTTATTAAATTATCACGTATGACATAATCTTACTTTTCTGTAAATGAACATAAACCACACCGACACAATCTCAGTTACAAACATTATACATTACAAACCATGCCGACACAACTCTAGCTGCACACATTATATATTACTTATAATATATCCAGTCATTGTCAGTCAACCATTAAATAGCTCATTCAGATCCTGCCTTCATTTAAAACTTGTTCTCCCTCCGCTGCATGTATTGATCACACAATTCTCATTTCTTCTATGTAATTTGCTCCTACTCAATGCAACTACCCAATAGGTATCATTAAACAGGAGTATCTGTAAGAAGTAACCTTTGCCCTCCAATAGTCTGCTACCATCCTATAAGTGTCAACTCTGAAATGTAAGAATGATGCATTTACTGTTCATACCATTGCTACCTGTAAACTGAATGGGACCCAAATTAACATTTTTTTGGAATGCATTTTTCAATAACTTTCAAGTGCAATAGAGGGGAGGATGACCAAGAGAAGGATTTAGCATATCTGGGTGCCAAACTGGACAGAAGAGGAGACCAATGAGATGCTCACTGACTATGCAGGACATGAGCAAAGATGCAAGCACACCCCAGAAACTTCACAAAGATTGACATATGGAACTGGATTGTGATGGAGCAAAGCAGATGGACTGGGATCTGCCAAAATGGTGTGAAGGTCCACCGCCACTATGGTGACCTACATTGGAGGGACACAGAGGATGTTTACTGGAGGGTCACACCTTAACACCTACATTATCATATATCGATTTAGTAAGCACATCTGTTTCTGTGAATCTGTGTTTCAAGTCTATTCCATGGGTATACATTTTGATAGTAGTAGTAATTCATATGTAAGAATTTAGGTTCCACTCATTAAAGTTTAGCATATTGAAGCATTCTGAGGTTATCCACAACTATACTGGGCCAACATATACATTATGCAAGACTGTTGATTATGATTTTATATTAAAGAAGACTTCACACATACAGGTATGTGCTGCTTAATGTCTGGGATATGTTCTATCCCATAAAACCTTAAGCGATGAGGATGTTAAGTGAACACCATATTCTTTACATTGTGCTTCACTTATCATCCTTCTGCACAACATCCAACTGCATTTATATCTACTTAGTACAGTACAGACGTAAATACAATCGTACGTTGTGTGGAAGGCTGTTAAGCATCACAGATCTGTATAAGTATTACTGCCATTCCATAATATCTGCTTTTATAATCTGTAACCAGCTGCAATGTCCCTTTGCCCAAATTGTTATCAATGTGATTGCTGTTCTGCTATGTGTAGGTTTCAATTTCATTGCAGCTTATTTTTGAAAATGCTGGTGGTGATTCATGCAACCTTGCAGATCACATATAGAAGACCTATGTTTGTTTGTCAGCTTATGCAGAACAGATTTTTATGCATCTAGCATGGCAGTGGATCATTGACATCTGTAACACGTAGGTTCATAGGTTCATAGGTTCATAGGTTGGTACTAGGCTATTGGCCCTAGGGCCTATACAAGCCTAGCCATAACAATTCCCTGGCTATTTCTTCCCACACTAATTACTTCCCTGGAACCCTGTCTAGCAGGGTGACTGACATGATCCCCGGGGTGAATTTCCTTTCTTCCATCCAATCATCAAGGTTCCTTTTGAAGAGGGCCAAAGAGGCGCTCTGCTTGACATGTATGGGCAGTCTATTCCAGAGTCTGGGGAGTCTCTGGGTCTAATGTTTTTTGTTGCAGACTATGACAATTAAACAAAGTGTGCTGACATATGTCAGGTCACAGATGACTATGCATTTCTGCATTATCTACAAATCTTCTAGAAACATCATACAGCATACTTATGTATCTGTGAGTGCTGAATAATACATACATTAGAAAGTTCTGCATTATAGAAATCGCAAAATTATTTTATAATCCATGTTTGCTCTAATCACTTTACGTAAGACCAATGCAGGTCAGCATGGGCAATATATTTTTGAGGCTTGTAAACACACCGCAATTGCAAGAAGTGGGGATCTGTACTCCTTATACTATCTTAGGGCCATAGAGTTACTACTATATGTGGAGAGCTGCGGTATTGAATCCTACACTGCTGTGTACTAATATCATTAATGGCTTTTTCTGTTTTAAAATGACCTTCTAATGTTTTTTGTTGCAAACTATGACAATTAAACAAAGTTGCTGACATATGCCACTGTTATAGGGCAGATAAATGCATATTTCTTTGTTCTGTCATAGAGTTTTATGAGTATGTGTGATGAACCCTCTTTTTGTTTAGATCATGTTATTCTATTGTATATCACACATATACACTGTATGGCTGGCACCCCACCTGTGTTGCCTCTGGCATGACATATGTCTTTCATATATGGATCCCATTTTGCCTGTTTTTCTTTGATATATGGATCCCATTTTGCCTGTGTTTGTTTATTACATAGACATATTAATGTTTTGCTGTAGTATTGCTGTTTGGCATTGTGCTTGGTTGTCTGCCTCTCACATGCACAGTTGGTAGTTCTAGTCTGTCCTCTACTTGTCTGCTCCTGCATTTGATCATCCTATACTGTTTCTTGGTTACATTTGCACTGCTGACTGCCTAGTGGATGATTGCATTCAATATCCATTGTGTACTGGAATGACAGCACTCCCCATTTAGTATTGTCCAACACAGACCTATCTTTGGTCATACTCATTCCAGTATGACTGTCACACAATTTGGAACTTCTCAGCAATGATGTGTGCCTTGCTACATATGTATTTTGCATTATACTGTGGTTGGTATGCATCCCCATCTTGTTTTTCAATTTTCATTTACCCATGTTGTATAGCCTGTGTGCTGTCTGTGCACCTTAATGCTCCTTTATATATATTCCTGACCTTTGCCTGTCATGTCTTGTGATATTTGTTATATGCTTATACCTGCTCTTTTGCTCTCCTCAACTTTCCATGTTTATTCCATTCTTTCTATTCTCCAAAGTGTTTATTCCCACAAAAAAAAATACTCATGCCCCTCTGCCACTCCCCCTGAGCTTCCTATCATATCTGTTGTGGTCTCTTTTCTTCATCCTAGCCCCCGCATCTGCTTTTTTATCACCATATTTCCTTTGGTGTGTATGTTGCTTGTGTTCTTAAGTCATTTCCTGCAGCCACTGTTAGCTACTGTTAGCCATGGCAAAGTGACTGTGATTGCCCTTTGCCTTAGTTGATTATTTTTTTTTATTAGAAATTTTACAGAATGGTTTGTAGTCCACAAATTATGATGGGTGTATCCATATATGTCCATCTACAAATTATGACAACATCCATGACTGTTTGTGGATATGTATCACTTTTCAGACATAATGACTGATGCATTTTTCTCTTCCTTTAGTACATTTCACCTATTACTGAAAGTTTCATTGAGCTTGTATAATTTCTGTGGGTAGGCATTGGTAATGCACATATATAGCTTACTTTATGAACAGGTTTTCTTGGCATACAGCTTTGACATGACTGCTTGTTGTTGCACCAATGTTGCTAGTCATATCGGCTTTATACTGAGTTATTCTCCATAGACTGAGGCATATTTACATATTACTTGGTTAGCCACAATTTTCGCATGGAAAAAATACAGAGACACAATAAAGACAAAGTTGGTGAATTACAAACGTTAAAACGCAGTAAGATCTGAATCTCTGTGGAGGAATCTGAACATAATACTTTATGGGTAGGACTATGAAAGAAGTTTATTTATGTGTTTATTTAGTTAAGCATGCATGCATACATGTATAGATGTAGGCTTTTATTTATCAATCTATTTATCTATTTATTTTAATTACTGAATTAGTCTAAGGACACCTTTCAGTTATAACTGAGGTCAGGGAGGAAAAGACAATAATCAATATTTCCGCATAAAATACTATGCACAATGCACATAATCTCCATGTACAATACATGCAGTGTTCTACATAAAATACTATGCACAATGCACATAATCTCCATGTACAATACATGCAGTGTTCTACATAAAATACTATACACAATGCACATAATCTCCATGTACAATACATGCAGTGTTCTACATAAAATACTATACACAATGCACATAATCTCCATGTACAATACATGCAGTGTTCTACATAAAATACTATACACAATGCACATAATCTCCATGTACAATACATGCAGTGTTCTACATAAAATACTATGCACAATGCACATAATCTCCATGTACAATACATGCAGTGTTCTACATAAAATACTATACACAATGCACATAATCTCCATGTACAATACATGCAGTGTTCTACATAAAATACTAGCAGTCAAACTATTAAGAGAAGTCAGAACAGAGTCTAACAAAGAAGAACCTGTAGTTTTGACAAAGAAAACAAGTGAAGAAACTCTGAAAGAGACAAACAAGCCTTAAGATGATATAACAGAAAGAAAGGTAGCCAAACAGATCAAAATTAAAACAAAGTTTTTGCTCAAATAGATTGTCTCTATGGATTTCTTTAGCAAAAACCCATGACTGAGTGTGGATATCACACGATTTAGCCATGGTTGTTGTGGTTTGATCACAAGGGTGAAACCAGAGTGACCAGACAAAGCCAACCATCAGCAAATCCTGTGATACCACATCCTGGAGTGGGTTATTGCTGCTATACAATGATATTATATAAGAAAGAAATTGCTTACCTTCCTTTAATAATGTCTTTAGATAATGATATTTTAATGTTCCTCTGCTTCCTCAAGCTGAAGTTTTGATGTGCAGAGCATGCATATGGCACATAAGTCTGTACGCTCACACAGTATATCTGTGCAGAGAAAGAGAAGTGACAGAGAAGAGAGCATGTCTATGGAATTTTCTCTGAATTTCTCAGCCCCAGTTTTTGTTTTTTGAATTATGATTGCAGAAATCCTTGGTAATTTACCAGGAAAACTAAAATTTTATAATTTAAAGAGTATATACATGAGGAAAATGAGGGATAATCTGTAAAACTCTTAGTTGAGAAGTATGGTTACTGGCAGTATGATCGATCCTAGCAGCAGTAACCATACCTTTTGTATGTTAAGTTTTGCAGAACACTCCTCAGTTTTCTCATATTTTGCCTTATCCATTCTAAAATGTGAAGGCTGCTTTCTAAAGCACATTTCAATAGAAAGCCAGCTACCAAACAATACTCCAACAGCGAGACTTCTTTCAGTTGGTATATGCTGGATTTCTAATGGGAATGCTGATTAGGCTGTCCAATCAGCCTGCACGTTTTTGAATAGTCATGATCTTTTATTGTATAATTTTATTTCAATTATATAGTTATATGGTTATACCCTTGTAATTATAATGCTTGAAACAGCAACTAGCTAGAGACAAGAAATCTATGGGTTTATATCAAAACATCGAACGCTGAAAAGTCTGAACACCAAAACCTCGAACTTGAACGTTCGAAGACTGACAATATTGAAGCCATGGAACATAGAATTCTTTCTCAGGAAAAGAATTTGGTGGGCCATTTCTGCGGCTTCGCTATCTCCTCCACTGTAGTGTGGTCTCGGTGTTGGTATATTTAACTAGGGGGAGTGCAGAAATAGTTTTTAGTGTTCATTTGTTTCGCATTTTGCACTGGAACAGTGATTTTTTTTTTCCCAGGGGAAAAAAATCGCTGTTCTCAGACTTCGAGGTATTCAGCTTTTGTGGTTTTGGGTTCAATGTTGTAACATTTGAAGTTTTGACACTTCAATGTTATGATTTAAACCCGAAATCTACTTACATCCAAGATATAGGAGAATTATTTTCATCTGTTGCCCTTTCTAGAGGAAGTTAGGTGAAATTGAAAAAGTTGTATCTGTCCTTGCAGAAGATGAAGCTACACACACCACCTCATTTCAGGTTTTGGTAGGAGTAATTTTGACATGGATGATCTCCACATAAGCCATTATCAATCTGAAAGAAAAAAAACAACCTAGGGAAAGATGACACTCCAAGTACAGCTGGGGAAATCATTCAGTGACTAAAAGGAAACCACTGACCATAACAGTCTAACTTCATATGCCTGTTCTGAACTAAAATATGACTTACAAAAAAGACAGTGAGTAAAAAGAAAGACTACATATTAAACCAGTTTCTAGAAGCAAAACCTTTTAGACTTTACATACTGATCTTGCCATATAGCCACATTTTTGGTGGACATTTAGGAATGGATAAAATAAAAGTGACAATTTTAGCTTGGTTTTACTGGCCAGGTAGTATGAAGGAAATAGAAAAGTCTTGTGCAGCTTACCCAGAATGCCACGATTTAGGACACTTTGATATGCTTACCTATAATATAAGCCTTATTTGAACGAATAGGTATAGACATTATAGGCCCCTTCATGAAGTTAAGCAAGAGACACCAGTGCATACTGGTAATCATTTATTATGCCACAGCATGACCCAAAACAATTCCTCTAAGACAAGTAAATGGCAAGGTTATAGCAAAAGAACTTATGCTACTTTTTTCTAGAGTCAGAATTCTCTGAGAACTCCTTACAGACATAGGTACCCCATTCATGTCCATGGCAATAAATGAACTATGCATGCCAGTTCCTTATAAGTGAGACACCTGAAAATATATGTATACCACCATTAAACTCTTTAACAAAACTTTGAAATGCATACCATAGAACAGGGTGGAGAATACTGGGAACAGCTGCTTCCATTCCTTTTTTTTGCTATAAGAGAAATAACCCAAGTGTTAATTGGATTTACTCTCCACAAGGCTTGCTATACAAATAAAGTGGGAAGAAGAAAACACTCCCCTTAAGAGTGTGATAAGATATTGCACAGAGCTGCTGGACAGGCATAGCTATAATGCCTATTGTGTGAGAACATAAGTAAGAGTACAGATGACCAAACACATGGCATGCTATAGAAATTCCAGTCTTATGGAGTTTTAGGCAGAGGACAAAGTGATTATGTTAGTGCCTGCCAATGACAAAAAAACTTGCCAAGTTTCAGGGCTCTTTAGAAGAGATAAAAGAAGTAAATGAAAAGATTATAAGCTGAAGCAAGGACTTCCACGGTGGTGCAGCGGTAGCATTGTTGCCTCACAGCAAGAGGTTTTCCCATTCGATTCTCGATTAGAGTGGAGGAGTGGCTTCTGTGTGGAGTCTGCATGTCCTCCCCGCGGTTGGGTGGGCGTTCGAAAGACATGCGTAAATGGGCATGCCTTAGTTGAAGGTTGAACGTCAAGTTGGCACCTCGGCGTTCGTGAAAATCTACTGCCAATCATTAGCGGACTGGAGTTCCGCTGTGGCAACCCCTAACCAGGAAAAGCCAAAAGACAACAACAACAACATAAGCTGAAGCAAAATAGAAAGAGAAAACCCCAACAGATATATCACATAAAAGGGATGAAGTTTTGAAAAAAATGAACCTTCTGTACTGGCTATGTTTGCTGAAGTTAAACACCTCACAGGCATGTCATGAAGTAAAGACAAGAGAACCTTGGTCAATAACCCATTGACAGTCAGTTAAATAATTGGTGCTCAGAAATGGGGACATAGTCTCAAAATTGTCTGGCAAAATAGTTTAATTCAGGACAATATTTAGTCCATCTCTGGTAAAAAAAAAAAATTAAATCTAAAACCATATCAAATACCAGAATCACTATGTTAAGCAATAACAGAAAAACTCCAGAAGATGCTTAGCCTGAGTGACACTGCACTGAGGTATCCCAAAGTGAGCAGAAGAGCCTCATTGCTTTTCTTCCTAAACCTGACTGGAGTATAAGATTTCGCTTCACATTTGGAAAACAGAATATGGCAACCAAATTTGATTCTTACCCCATTTTTATAACATGTACATTGGTAAATAAGTTGCTAAGGATAGATTTCTGTCAGTCCTGGGCTAGATTAAGGGTTAATCCCTTTAACTCTGAAGGCTAATGAGATAGCAACGTTCTCTATACCTGGTGGTCTTTTTTATCCATGTTGAATGTGATTAAGGGTTATTGGCAAATCCATTTAACGTCAATTGTTAAGGAGAAAATAGTGTTCCTCACACATGATGACCATTTTCTGTCCATGCTGAACTTAATTAAAGGCCATTTGCAGATCTGTTTAACTCCAGTAGCCTTTTTCATTAAAAGGTGATATTGTTTTGCCTTTGTGTAGGACCAGCAATGTTGAAGAGGTTACAGATTTTATTCTTAACCCCCTTACCTTGTCAATGTAGTTATTTTTTTTTTTCTGAAGTCTGGGAAAGTCACTTTCTCAAGTTCCAAGCTGTTCATAATTAAATATGACTAGTGAGATTAACTCAGCCAAGTGCAAACTGAGCATGACTGAAGCATGGTATCTGGGCTACATGATAGGAATGCAGACAGCAAAAGCCGAGGTAGAAATGGTAAAAGCTATATGGACTTAGGCAATACTCACAGTCAAAAGATGAGCCCAGGCCTTTTGTGGTTGGCCAGATGTTACCACAAATGCAAACCAAATTTCACCACAACAGCATACATCTTGATTGATTTAAACTAAGCGAGGGACCCCCTGAATGTTAAATGGGAAAAATGGATAGACCAGGCATTCATGAAGTTAAAGAGTATATTGTGCTCTGAACAAGTCCTGTTAGCTCTGGACTTCTCTAAGCAGTGCACCGTGTTCACAAATATCTGTAAAGTAGGCTTTGGAGCAGTACTGGGATAAGTTGTTAAAGAAGATTAGCAGCTAAGCCACTATGTAAACCTTATGTTAAGTAGCAGACATATTCAGAAATGCAAAAGGGGCATGCCTCTCAACCTCTTAGAGCAAGAAATCTGGACAAAGCCATAAATAAGGGGGGGGGCAAATGCCCAAAATAAGGACAGTGTTTAAATATTGCTCTTGGAAACTGAGAACATTGACTGAATAACAGGTTTTGTGTTAATAAGCATTTTCTAAAGGGTATGAAATCTGAAACTCAAATGTCTGTCATTATTTTCTGACTTCAGTCATTAATGACTTGCCAATGATTTTCCAGAAAACCCCCCAAAACAGATTAAAAATATGAAGCAAAAGTCTGGACATTCTGCAAAAATCTGTACAGTTGAGAGGAATGGCATGGGTGTTTAGCTATTAAATTGTCTTTATCTGCCTTTAAATATTACCTGCTTAGCAGATTATTGTTATTGATTAAAGATTGTGCAGACTCATAATGACTTTACAGGCAGGCAGTTATTCCAAGCCAGGTATGCGTTATCACTGCAACCATTTCAGTTTAAAATAGTGCACTGTCCAGGCCGACATCATCTGAGTTTAGATGGACTGCTTTGAGCCTACAGCCTATCTGCAAAAACTGGACCAATGCTTCTTTGTTGGCAGTCATGCAATATAATGGCTATTTTTGCCAGTTTTGAACACTAGGAAGATTGTACACTAATGGCTGTGTTGTTGATAGCAGATGCAAGCTTTACAGGAAGGCAACATGAAGTTATCTGATGGTAAAACCAGCTATAGATTAGGCCCGAGTTAGTAAGCTTGTCAGATATGCTTACCTCTAAATGTAATTTGTTTTCTAGGATTAAGTCCTCAGAAATATGAGGGAAAGATGACATATCTAAAAGAGCTGAGTCACTTTCCTGCAAAGAAAAGTTGAATGACGGCTGTAGTAATAGTAGAATTTTCCTCACCTTTGTGGAAAGCAGTTGAGTCCTCCTTACCTAATGAACCGTTACTACTTGTGCTGTGAAAGTGTTAAAGGGAAATACCTGTGACCCTTGGCTAGTTTTTGCACAGGTTTGAAAAGCTCTTTCTGTACAGTGAGTTGTATATTCTGCTTTAAGCTCATCCTTCTTTATAGTCCTAATGCTACTGTAGACACTGCTGGCCCTGTTCTCTGATGTGCTGCTCTTTTGTTTTATTTGTTTACATCTGCTCCACAGGTTATTAATATATATATATATATATATATATATATATATATATATATATATATATATATATATATATATATATATATATATATATATTCATATTTATATTTATTTAGATTAACTGTGCAAGTGATCTGGTCTGAGGACCCTTTTCATCAATGACTCAGGCCTTATAAGCAAGGCAATATTTAACACAAACAAGTATGGTTATAAATATTTAATACATTATTATAATACATACTATAGACATGCATTACACAAAGCAGATAGCAGCACAATTACATACAATATCAGTACATAGAAAATGTAACTACAAACAGGAGTCATATAAGGCAATTCACTGTAACAGCAGCAGCACAGACAAGTAATGAAATACTTTAGAATTAATGATATCTTCTAATAAGAGAACATTTTAAATCTTTGTTCTGGAAATTGTACAGTTGTGTAAAATCTTGCCAGAACAGTACATGCCCCTCTCTTCCCTGTTGCAGTATTCTTTACATAAGGGATCTCCTGTTTTTAATTTCTCCAAGTCTTTTGGGTTTCTAATACCATGATGGGAATGGACCCCATTCCTAAGTCAAAGTACGATTAAAGTACATGAAATTAGTATTGTTTCACTCTTTGATGTTAGACAAAAGTGCTCTTCGCAGCACCCGCAATGTGCCCAGTAATGACTCCTTCTGCAATTTGTATGGTGTTACAGGAATTGGTAACATATCTAAATGCGATTGTAAATTCTTTTTTATAAGACCAGTTGCTCCTACTACTACTGGAACTGTCTGGGTATCTTTTTTTCCACATGGTTCTCATCTATGCCTGCAGATCCAGGTATTTTATTTATGACTTTGTGTCTCACTGTATGCAAGACACTGTAGTCACTGGGTGTGGCAATTTCAATGATCAATGCTACTTTTGTCTTCTTTTCTTGGACCACTATATCCGGTTTTCTAGCATCTATCTTTTGAACTGTTGGTATTGGGTGATCCCATGTGATATAAACTTCATAATTTTCTATGATTCTTTGTGGCTCATGTTTCCAGTGTTTTTCAGCCACTTCAATACCATAATGTTTGCACAATCTCCAGTGTAACAGTCTCGCCACATTATTATGCCTTTCAGTATACAGTCCCTCACCAATTAGTGTGGCGCAACCAGCAACAAGGTGTGTGACTGTTTCCAATTCAGTTTTGCAAAACCTACATATATCTGTTTCTCCCACATGTTCAATGGACTTTGTAAACCAGCATGTACGTATCCCACTGTCTTGGGCTGCCAATATTAACCTTTCATTTCTTGATGTGAATTCACCTCTCCTTAACCATTCCTGCATTCGTTCTTGGTCAACATGAAGCTCTTCCAGAAGTGTTCGATACCTGCAACTATATTTATGTTTTTTCCACATTTCTTGCCTTCTCATCTGGTCCTTCACCTTATATTCTTTGTTTTGTTTTTTAGCACATTCAGTTGCTGCCTGATTTTTATCCACTTCTGGTGTGATTTCCATTCCCACTTGACGTCGATATGCTTCTGCTAAATTAAGCAGAGAAGTCATCTTAGATTTATTCTCCGCATGTTTCAAAACTTTCACTACATTTGGATATTGTGAGGTCAGTAAATATGTGTGAAGTCCCACGACTGCAGATCTATACATGTAATCAATTTCAAGGAAGCCCATACCTCCTTCAGAACGGGGAATATATAATCTTGGTATACATTGATTTTTATAAATCATTTGATGAGCATGAAGCATCCTTCTTGTTTTAATATCCAATCTATCCAATGCTTTTTGGGGCCAATCAATCACTCCAAAATTATAAGTTAGGACAGGAAGAACAAACTGATTTATGGCTTGGAGCTTGTTCCTAGATGTCAATGCTGTTTTCAGGATCAATTTAAGTCTTCTAAAGTATTCCTTACTAAGCTTTATTTGCATCTGTTCATATTTTATTGCAGATCCTTCATCAATTCCCAAATATTTATAGACTCCCTCTTGCTCAAGTAATTTTATATCACATTCTTGCCCCAAATTGATATTTTCCTGGTGCTGCAGTTTTCCTTTCTTAAAGGTTGCTGCACACTTATCAAGACCGAATAACTATTCCAATATCATCTGAAAAAGTTTTGACAACCTGCAGCTGTGCTTTCAGTTCCTCAGCTGATGAGCTATACAGTTTTAAATCATCAACAAAGAGAAGATGAGAACTCACTAGACTTTGTTGTTTTCTAGAAGCCAAATTGTAGCCATGACCTAAGCTGTCAAGTAAACATCTTAATGGATTAATGGCAAGGCAAAATAGCAACGGTGACAGGGAGTCACCCTGGATTTTTATCCCTGAGATAATAATCTGTCCTTTATCATGGCTTAATTGCAAATTGGCCTGCCACTGTTGTTTCATGTTTACTGCAATGTAATCAATCAGTGTAGGATGTACCTTATACATTTTTAAGCACTCTTTTATCCATTAATGTGGGATACTATCAAATGCTTTTTTATAGTAAATCCATGCCATATTTAGATTCTTCCCTTTCTTACAGTTCTCCACTATAACTTTATTTAACAACAAATGATCATTTGCTCCATATGACTTTCTTTTATTGACCTTTTGTTCTACTGCCATAATTGAGTTTTCTTCTAAATGACTATGAACTCTTTCAGTGTCAATCCGCGTGTATAGTTTATACGTCGTTGGAAGACAAGTTATTGGTCTATAATTTTTAGGGTAGCTTGCAGGTTCACTCTTAAGTAAAAGCATTGTTTTTCCTGTTGTTAACCAGTGTGGTGTCTGTTCGGGGTGTGCATATAAATAGTTCTTACTCATGGCTAGATCCTTGTGTAAAGAAGTTAATACTTTAATACAAAAGTTAGGTACTGCATCTGGGCCTGGGGCTTTCCAATTAGAGACTTTTCTCAACTTTGTTTCAATCTCTCAGGCTGTTACTTCATCCCATTTCATATCCTGTACCTTTAAACTTCTTATTCTTTCTTTTACTTCTTCTATCCATTTAGCATCTTTGTTATGTTCCACAGGATCTTCACAGATATTTCTCCAAAATGTATCTACTTCCTCTTTTTTTCCGGAGGTCTAGCAATTCCTTTTACCTTTTTTCCTAATTCCCTATACAACTTTTTTGGGTCATCAGTAAGTTGATTATTTTGTGCTTTTCCCTTATATTTATCTTCATATCTTCTGAGTCTTTCCACCTGTTTTCAAATTTTTAGTTTATCTCCAATAGTGCATAATAGATCCCGGTCTGTTCTAATACTGCGCATTGCTTTCATCACATCTATCTTTCTTAATATTTTTGTTGATCTGTTCCCTCTTCTACAATCTTCTAACAATGACACTTCTTGTCTTACTGTTTTATAATTTTGAACTGGTCCACAATTTCAACCAATTAAGTAATGAGAAGAACGAAGGTCTAGCAGCAAGATGAGATTAATTAACTCCACAAAAACCAATTAACAAACCAGTACAAATGATATTGACCTGGGTTTCATCCTAACATCAGGACTTCTGCAGAATAGCATGTGAAATTCACAACCCCACTAATATACCCTGTCATTTCATTCCATTACCAAATAACCAATTATACAATTATGAATTAAAAGAAACATTACAAAACAAAAACATGTACTGTGCTAAGAACTTAATCTAATGCAATACATAATAAAAAATGTAATAAAATAAATACATGTAATAAATATATTGTTATGGGTAAAATCATACATTTAATTTCTACCTAAAATGTGCTTCAACTTTAATAAGGGCTTTATAGTAACATAATCATTGATGCCAGGATAATTTTGTGCGTCCAATCTTAATTGCCATTTCAATTCTCATATATCTAAATGGACATCCGATATCCTGCCTTGTATATCACCCTTAATTTGTTGTATCACACAAAATTTGAAATAATGACAAGTGTTGCTGACAATGTGCCTTGCTAAAGCAATTGTGAGCTTGCAATGCTTAATGTCTAAAATATGTTCCCTGATTCTCTCTCTAAAATACCTGGATGTTTTTCTTACATGAAATACTGGGCACTCCTGACACTTGGCCAAATATACCACGTTTTAGACATAACAATCAAAATGGCCTGAAATGGATATGTAATGATTGTTGACCATAAAATTGCTGTCCGTAGGTAAAATATATTAACAAGTGGAACATCTTCCGCTTTTGACATTACCTACCTTCCTACCATCTGATAAATGGGTAGGAAGGGAACATTTTTCAAATATGTTCTTCAATGACTGATCCTTTTTAAATACAAACTTGGGCACACCCCCAATCTTTGTTCCCACATTATTGTCCAATTGTAGAATGCCCCAGTTTTTCTTAACCATCCGTATTATCCAATCAGCATCCTGATTGAAGGTGGTAATGAATAATAATGGAGGAGAAACTGTATTGTTTATTACATTACCCATTGTTTCCTGATTCACTCCATTGTCTGAATTAAGAATAGATTTATAAATACCTTTTTCCCTTTTATTTTTTATTTCATTTGACACCACCATACATAAATCCTTAGGGTAACCTCTATTTTGAAACAACCTAGCCATATAATTAATTTCTTCCACAAACTCCCGATGGTCACTGACCAACCTGGTGGCTCTTACCATTTGCCTCTTAACAATGGCTCTTTTTTGATGTTGAGGGGGCCAACTATTGTACTGAAGATAAGAATTGGAAAAAGTAGATTTTCTGTAAATATTAGATCTTATACATTCATTAATTCTATCCACAGTTATTTTAACATCCAAATACGTAATAGTATCAACATTGAATTCATGTGTAAATTTTAGAAACCCTACCGTGTTATTAATATATATAATAAAGGCATCAAGTACCTCCAATTCACCCTCCACCTAACACTATCGGTTGAAAGGGTGGGTTGGTTATATCATTATGAATTTTTGGTATACCAAACACCCTCAGTGTAGAATGCAAGCAAGGATTGTATACAGATGGTTTATGTAAGTTGTTCACTGTTTTAACATTTACATCTTTCATTATATACCTTAAATTCAGCTTCCTAATGTACTTTTTCATTTCTAATAAAGTGTTAGCCACTCCAGCTCGCTTACTAGGTATATAGTTCAAACCTAATTTTAAAACATGCTCTTGTGTGTCCATAAAAACAGTGTCAGTCAAGTTAAACAATTTGATTTCTGAACTCACTGAAAAAGTCGAAACCAAATTCAATTCATTTTCCGGAACCGGCTCCTGCCTCGGTTCTGTCTCGACTGTGTTCTGCTGGACCTCACCCTGGAGTTTTTTGAATTTGAGCTGGAACCTGGAATAAATTGTCTTGAAATGCTGTTAGCCTCCTTAAATTCCGTGTTAACACTATGCTTTCTCATCTGCTCGTGTGTGACATCAGGACGTCGCTCTACACTGTTAGCTCCTTTAACACCTGCAGTTAAAGGGCCAGTTGCACTTGCTTCTGAGCTGGTAGAACTTGTTTGTAAAGATAATGTGCCCGATTTCCGATCTTTATTGTCTGCACTGACAAAATAAGTGATTTAAGGGGTGGTAGTATGAAAAATTAGGTGGAAAGAAAGGAAACCTTGTGGCAATTAAGGCTGGGAGCAGATGTTCCCCCAGGCCTGAATGATATGATAAATATTAAATGTTTTTAGTCAACAATAAATTGAGAGTTTGAAATGTGTTATGTATATTAATATAACATTTTATTGTTTTTAAATGTTTTACTAATTAGGTAACTAATTAAATGTGTAATTGATTTGTAATTTTTTAATGATTGGTATAGAGTACATATGCTGGTGTTTTAACAGAGATTATCATTCTGATGAAGTCTAAGTGATGAAAACGTTGAATAAACTATTTTACGTTATTTCCTGGGCTCGTTCGTCTGGTGCCCCAGTGTTGTTTGTTGTTCATGGTATTTTCGCTGGTCTTGGGTTTTCTTTGGTATTAGTGTTTTTTTCTCATGGCTGAAGCTTCGGAAGATGAGCTACTTGACTTGAGCTTTTATCCGGTCCCGGAAAGCCAGGATTCCGTTTTAGAAGATGTAGTGGCTGTTTTGGGAGAATTACAAAATTCTTTGACTTTGTTGACTAAAAAACTCTCTAAGAGAGAAGTGAGAGCTGAAGGAAATGGCTCTAAAAAGAGGCTAAAAAAGATTCCATCTCTGTTACGGACAAATTACAGGGTAAGAAGAATGCTGCTAAAGTTAATATTTATAAAGATGTAGCCTCTGTTCTCAGTGGAGCCAGTAACCCCTTTGTAAATTCAGCTAAACAAGGGGGTGATACTGGTTTGAGAAATAATATGACTAACTTATTTTTTGAGCTGGAAAAAGGGCTCAAAAAATATCAAGCCCTTTTGGTAGAAAATAAATATTTTGAACATTGCATACAATGCAACATTGTACCAAAGGGGCTTGGATTTTTTTTAAAGTCCCTAATGGGGTCTGCAAGGAAGACCCATTTTTTCAAGAACTAGTTACATTGGTCTGCAAGGAAGACCCATTTTTTCAAGAACTAGTTACATTTTTTAATGTGGCTGGCTTGGACTTTCTCAAACTATTAATAAAGAGAAACAATGATTCTATAACAGCACTTAAGCCTCATTTGGAAGAGACTGATAAAAACATAAAACAGCAATTGAGTAGTGAACAAGATGGCACTGAAAATTATCACAAAGTTTTTGAAACAGTGGAAAAATATGTAAAGTTGGTTATAGATAGAAAAATAAATAAAATAGAGAGAGACCTAAAGGATTATGAAGCAGGGTCTGCTTATTTTATCAGTGCAGACAATAAAGATCAGAAATCAGGCACATTATCTTTACAAACAAGTTCTACCAGCTCAGAAGCAAGTGCAACTGGCCCTTTAACTGCAGGTGTTAAAGGACCTAACAGCATAGAGTGATGTCCTAATGTCGCACACGAGCAGACGAGAAAGCATAGTGTTAACATGGAAGTTAAGGAGGCTAACAGCATTTCAAGACAATTTATTCCAGGTTCCAGCTCAAATTCAAAAAACTCCAGGGTGAGATCCAGCAGAACACAGTCGAGACAGAACCGAGGCAGGAGCCGGTTCAAGAAAAAGAACTGAATTTGGTTTAGACTTTTTCAGTGAGTTCAGAAATCAAATTGTTTAACTCGACTGACACTGTTTTTACGGACACACAAGAGCGTGTTTTAAAATTAGGTTTGAACTATATACCTAGTAAGCGAGCTGGAGTGGCTAACACTTTATTAGAATTGAAAAAGTACATTAGGAAGCTGAATTTAAGGTATATAATGAAAGATGTAAAACAGTGAACAATTTACATAAATCTTCTGTATACAATCCTTGCTTGCATTCTACACTGAGGGTGTTTGACAGCTTTTGTGAGAGGGATGTTAGATCTGTTTTAAATAGCAAGCCAAAACAAAAGTATTTCAATTTAACCAATGAAAAAAAAAACATTTTTTATGAATTTAGAAATGAGCACGAATTACGTTTTATGACGGCGGATAAAGGGTTGGGTTGGTTATAATGCGAATTACAGATTATAATGCTGCTATGGAAAGTTTATTAAAGAGTGAAAGTGAGTACTGTGAGATCACTTATAACATCACTGAAAAAAGTTATAAATATATACAGTACTGCTTATTAGATTTTTTAATGAATGGTGATTTGTCTATGTAGTTATATAACTTTTTATTAGTAGATGAACCTAAAGTGGGTATACTGTTTGGTATACCCAAAATTCATAAAGATATAACCAACCCACCCTTTTGACCGATAGTGTCAGCTTCAGGAAGTTCTACTGAAGCTATTTCTTTGTTCCTGGACTCTGTTTTAAATCCATTGGTGCAGAGCTTGCCTTCTTTTGTAAAGGATTCTTGGTCCTTTCTTGATATGATAAGAGAATTTTCTAACAATACTGTGTTATCAAACTCTGATTCCCATGAATTGATTATGTTAACAGTGGACATTACTTCCTTATATACTTATATTCCTCAAACTGAAGGTGTGGAGGATGTTGGTAAGTTTTTGCATAAATATACGACCTGGAGTGATTCTAGCAGTATACTCTATTTAGGTTTTCTAGAGTTGTTGTTGGAAAATAATTATTTTATTTTTAACAAAATATATTATAAACAATTAAAAGGAGTAGTGATGGAGGCTACAGTAGTGTCGGCTTTTGCTGGACTGGTTATGGGATGGTGGGAAAAAGATGTCCTACCAACCCTGAAGTTTTTTCCTAAAGTTTTATTCTATTGTAGATTTATTGATGATCTTTTTTTTTATTTTTAAAGGTTTAGGTATTTCGTCAAGCAACTGCTTTTTGGAAGAAATTAATGGTAGTTGTAGCTTTCTGAATTTTACCATTGATGATATAGGGAAGATAGTTTGTTTTCTGGATGTTGAATTAAATTGGAATGCTATGGAAATGAAGTTTTTTAGTAAGATTTATAGGGAAAAAACGTATGTAAACAACTATTTACATTTCCAAAGTAATCACCCAAATTTCATGAAAACTAATATTCTGAAGGGCCAATACATAAGAGCTTCTAGAATGGCTAGTAATATAATTGATTTTAATACAGAGATGGAATTTATTACTAAGTTGTTTACTAATAGGGGATAACCTATTAAGTTATTAAATGAATTAGCTTCTAATATTAGGGCAAGAAGAGATAAAGATTTTCCACCTATTTTAATTAAAGGGTTAGTAGTCAATAAATCAAATTCTATGGAGAAATCTGGTGAGATTCTCCCAAGATGTGCAATAGAGATGTATGTGGACAGTGAAAACATCAAGTTTGTTATACAAAATAATTGGAAAATAATTAAAGGTAACAATGATTTGAGCGCAGTGTTAGGAGATACACCCAGATTTGTATATAAGAAGAATCAAACTATTAAAAATATACTTCAATGTGATGATACTTTAATATTACCTCCAGTCACAAATAAAATTAATGGGATGTTTAAGTGTTATAGCTGTAGTGCATGTAGATATATTTTGGAGGGGCCTTACATCAATATAGAGCATTATTACAAAATCATAAGCATAGATGGAAGATACAGTTGTCTGACTAATAATATAGTATATGTTGCTTTATGTTCAGGTTGCTCTGCTTATTATGTAGGTATGACCACTAGATACCTTAGTAAGCGTATAAAAGAACATTGTTATGCTATAAAGACAAGAGATATTAATAATGCCCTCTACAGACACACATTGAAATGTACTTCATACAAAAAATGTATGTTCTCAATTTTAGAACATGTTAAAAGTAATTTAAGGAGTGGTAGTATGAAAAATAAGGTGGAAAGAAAGGAAACCTTGTGGCAATTAAGGCTGGGAGCAGATGTTCCCCCAGGCCTGAATGATATGATAAATATTAAATGTTTTTTAGTTGACAATAAATTGAGAGTTTGAAATGTGTTGTTATGTATATTAATATAACATTTTATTGTTTTTAAATGTTTTACTAATTAGGTAACTAATTAATTGTTTAATTGATTTGTAATTTGTTAATGATTGGTATAGAGTATATATGCTGGTGTTTTAACAGAGATTATCATTCTGATGAAGCCTAAGTGCCGAAAACGTTGAATAAACTATTTTACGTTATTTCCTGGGCTTGTTCTTCTGGTGTACCAGTGTTGCTTGTTGTTCGTGGTATTCTTGCTGGTCTTGGGATTTCTTTGGTAATTTTGCTTTCTCCTTTGAATAAATATTACACCATATTAATTCTCTTTTCCTTTCCCCTGTCCATATTTCTTCTTTCCATGTCTCCTGGTCTTCTTGCTTTTCTTTATTATGGGGACCCATTCTATCATGCTGTGATGTGGTCTGTTTTAGACCTTCTACATTAAATACTTCACTTCACAGGCACTCCATAACTTCAACCTCTATTTCTTTAAGTTCTACTTTACTAATCATCTTTTCTACATTAAACCTTTGTGCTTTTAGTCTTTTTATTGTGAAATTTTCCATATTTAGATGCCTTTGCCTGTATTTTCTTCGAATATCTTTGAAACTGCCTTCTGTATATTAGTTAACTTGGCTTTCTCCTTTGCATAAATATTTCACTTCCTCAGAGGCTTCTTTTTCCAAGGAGATCAAAGTTTCTTGATCTATATACTGTTTTTCAAAAATCTGTTGTATTAATGAAAGCAATTTTTTATTTGAAGCTTGTGACAGTTCTTCCTGCGGAAGTATTTTTCGTTCCTCTAATTTTTCTCTTAATCATTTTGTATATCTTGCGTCTGGAAATTCTGGGCTTTTTACATAATAGTAACAATACATAATTTCTTTCTTATCCTCAATAGTCCATTCTGTCATCTTTATGGATCTTCTTTGGCCAATCAATTTTTGTCATTTTTGTGGACTACTACTTCCTTCCACAACAGGGAGCCATCCTCCCCCTGAGCCTGGCCTGGTCCCATTATAGGATAATTTCCATATTTTGAGGATTCTACATTGTCATTTTTTCCAGTCCTGGCACCAGTGCGCCTACCAGGATTGGGCACTTTTTTATCCTGGGACTTGTGCACCTAGCTATCTTTTTTTTATTTTTGATTTACTTCTGTCCATGATATATGCTATATAAATACAGTGTATACATATATATATATATATATATATATATATATATATATATATATATATATATATATATATATATATATATATATATATATATATCAGTGTGACCTTGGTGAGATTTTGTGAAAAACAGGGTCCACCTCATGAAGGTACTCACCAAGACTTGAGGATGAATTCAATTTCAGCAGTACTATGCTCCTTTGCTTGCTGACTTTTCATCTCTCCATCAGGACCCCATCTCTTGGTAGGATCTCCTACCAAGGGTAGCCCAATGTCAAGCCAGTATACCAAAGCTTTTGGAAATCAGAACCAAAATACATCACACTTATGCTCCCTGTACAAGATATAGGGCATAAAGGTGATGAACGCATGTACACACCTCAGAATGGAAAATCCCCAGAAGAAACAGAATATCCTTAGTGACCAGGAGGAACATGTGCATCCAGAATCGGAAAAAGAAAAGAATCCCTGGCCAGGAAGGCCAGAAGAATAAGGCAGAGCAGAAAGGAAAGGAGGAAGGGAGAAAGACATCTACTGTTATGGTAAGATTTTACACAACTGTACTTTGTCCTTCCATATCACTGTTGCAGTATTCATAACCTAAGGGATACTAAAAGAATCTCAAGAGGAAACTTGGGAGGAGGAAGGCACAGAAAAGCCCTCTAGAAACCCATGCAGGATAGCACTGGCAAAGCCAGGTCTTGCTTTGGATATAACATCCAACTTGTAATGTTTAGTGAAGGTATGGACAAAAGTCCAAGTAGTGGCCTCCATAATGGAATTGGTGTCCAATGCTTTGAAAAGTTGCCAGAGGAAGCAACAGTTCTGGTAGAATGAGCCTTAACCAAAACAGAAAGACATTTACCATGAAAAGAACAAGAAAAATAAATGGCCTTAGAGATCCAGGAATAACTGACTTGTTTAGAAACTGCCAAACCCAAAGACCTGGGGTGAATGGCCTTAGTCTTGTCAAAATAATATCTGAGCTGCCCATGAAAATCCAAGGTGTGAAAGACCTTCTCAGTAGCAGACTGTGGAGAAGGACAAAAGGAGGGTAAATTAATAGGCTGATTAAGAGCCAACTCACTGATCATGTTATGCATAAAAGAAGGATTGGTACGAAGAAACAACCTGTTGCTGTGAAAAAACTAAGAATGGAGAAACAGCCATAAGGGGCTGGAGTTCAGATACTCACTTAGCTGAAGTAAGGACCAAAAGAAGAACAGTCTTCCAAGTACAATGTTGCAAACAAGTTAAAGCTGCAGGATCAAAAGGGGCCTAAGTTAATTTTTCAAGAACAAAACTGAGGTCCCAGGAAGGTCGAATACGCTTACTGGGAGGCCTGTTACAAAGGATGTCTTTAAGAAATTGTTTGACATCAAATCTAGAGGCCAGAGGAAGAGTCAAGAGCAGACAAGCAAAAATGGCTGAAAGATGAGCTTTAACTGAAGAATATGCCAATCCAGTGTGGAGCAATTCACACAAATAAGAGATAACCAAAGGGATCCCTACTGGAAAGGGATCCTGGTTACAGGAAAGGCACCAGACAGAAAATCTCTTCCATTTGGGCAAATATTATTTTCTGGTAGTGAGTTTCCTGACTTCTTGCAAAACCCTAAGCACATCCTCAGAAAAGAGGTGCCTAAAAGGGATCAAAATGCTATCACTCACAGCGTAGGTTGAAGAGTGAACAAGTGAGGATGGATCAGATACCCCTTGTCTTTTGTAAGAAGGTCCACCTTGTGAGGTAACTTGTGGTGATTGCCCCTGGCTAAGTGCAGAAAAGGGGAGAACCAATGCTGTCTGGGCCAAAAGAGAGTCACCAGCAAGAATGTGGTGAAGTCTTGCTTGATCTTGAGCAGGACCCTCAGAATCAGAGGTAGGGGAGGGAAGGCATAGAGAGACATCCCATTCCAAGGAAAAGTCACACTGACTTGAGGAACCACTGTAGCTTTCTGATATGGAGTCTGGCTAGAGGCAGCACAGAAATGGTGGAGGCCATGAGTCTTAGAACCTTGAGAAACTCCCTGGCTGAGACAGAATCCAGAGGAAGAAGAGATTGAAAAAAGGTGATCAGAGAAAGAGTCTTGGTTGGAGGCAGGGATGCCAGCATAGGAAAGGTCTGGATCATGCAACCAAGAAAAATATGATCTTGAGAAGGAACCAGGACTGATGTCTGAAAGTTTATGGTAAACCCCAGGCTTTGTAGCAGACAAACTGTAAACTAAACTTGCTGAAGCATGACCTTGGAGGATGAAGCCTGAATGAGTAGGTTGTCAAAATAAGGAAAGTTCTGAAACCCTCTCATCCTGCAAAAGACAATGACAGGAGGGAGGCATTTGGTGAATACCCTTAGGGTAATAGAGAGAGGCCAAAGGGTGAAGCAGAGAGTTGAAAATGCAAGGAAAAGACAGAGAAGCATAAAAAAAATCCTGAAAAGAGGATGAATGGGGATGTGAAGTTAGGCATCCTTGAGGTCCAGGGATACTAAGAAGGCCTGAGAAGAAGAAGAAGAAGGAACAGGATTTGAAGGGAAAGCATTGAAAGGAGGGGACCTTTAGAAAGGTGTTGAGCTGTAAAAGGTCCAGGATGGGTCTTCTGGTGCCTTCCTTCCTACTTCCTGGGAACCAGAAACATCTTTGAATAAAACCCTTTCACTTTCTGGTCAGGGTCACGACTTGAATGGTGCCCTGAGCCAAAATGCCATGAAGCAGTTATGGAAAGAAAGGATGCTGTTCCTGAGGAGGTGTGAGATGCCCAGAAATGGAGGAAGGGATTCCCATACCAAGAAATAACCCTTGTCGATGATGGATAAAAACCTAAGAGTCTTGAGTGACCCTTTACCAACTGGGGAAGAACAGGAGTAGACAAAAGGATCAAGGAACCTGGCCTGGCTTAGGGAAAGGTGAAACAAACTGTCAGCTAAAACCTGGCTTGTCGTGAAAAGGAGATTTTTTAGAAGTAGTAGTCTAAGTAGACTTAGCAGGGGATACACACTTAGAACCCTTTTTACCTTTGAGAGGAGGGTGAGGGTGTCTGCAAACAAAAGCCAATTTGGATGGATAATTCTTTTAGTATTTAGGGACTGGAGACAAAAAATATGTTTCAATACATGCAAGGCCTTGCCTTTATCCTGGAGGGACTTAAGAAGCTCAGGAGCAGCAGAACCAAAAATATTCTTATTATCAAGTGGATCATACAAACATTTTGCCTTAATATCATCAAGTAAGTGGGCTGGAGATGAAGCCAAGAGCAACATCTCAAAACAGAACCAAATGCAGCAGCTCTAAAGGAAGCATTAGCTGCATCATAACTACTTTTATGAGAGTGGCGAGCCACTTAAGAGGTAGAACACAGTAAAGAAAGGCCTGAGACCTTCCCTTCTGAATCAGGGAGGTCAGAAATTGCCCGAGAAGCTTGAGAAAGAAGGGCTAAAACATACCTGGCCATATGAGTCTGGTAATGAATTACCCTAAAAGCCATGGTGGCGGCATTGTATAACTTTTTGCCTAGACATTCCATGGCTCTACTGTTCTTATCAGAAGGAAGTAGTTTAGTAGATGGCAAAGTATAGAAGGCTTGTCAGAAGAGATAGACACTACAGAGGGATCAGCAGAAGGACATCTATACAAAATCTTGCAATCATCAGGCACCTTGCAAAATCTGTCAGGTTACTTAGAGGCTAGAGGTTGGGAATCAGTGCAACAAAGGCTGCTAAAAAGGTATCTAAGAGAGCAGCCAAGACTGGAGGTACAGCAGAGGACTTGGGAGAATCCATCAGGAGGAGTTCATAATACCTCTTTTGAATATCAGAAGCCTGAGAACAGTCCCATTTGAAATATTCCATCATATG
>NC_056731.1:258381265-258401265 GCF_019279795.1 Protopterus annectens | reverse complement strand
AGACGAAGTGTAGGGAGTAAGGCCCTGCACATATCTTCCTGCTGCATTTGCTACACTAGGTAGATGGACCTTCAGGCTGTGTTACATGCGTATTTACATATCTAATTGTTTCATTTAGCAGTAATGATATCTTTGAGTGATATCCAATTGCTTTCTTTTCTTCAGAGAATGAATTAGTGCTCTGGTATGCTAGTATTTGTTACAATTACTGTTTCTGCTAATTACATAAAACAATTTCTAACCATAAACATCAGTGGGCAATATGTGGCTTATATGAATGACTAGACTGAAATTACAGTATAGATTTTTATTCTGTTCATTTATTTATTTATTTCTGCTTGTTAACTGGATAAGAGATTTATACTGCTATTACTTGGGTTAAAAGGCAGATAAAGCTACCATCAGAAACATGCTGCTAGATAATGTAAACATGTTGTATTAATGTGATAAATTTGAAAAAAATCTTTAAAAACGAAAGAAACATGCTAGTATAAGAAGATAGTCTAAGGATGTACAGTGTTCAGAGGATGCAAAAACAGAACAGTGTGCAGAAAGCAAGCAGACAGATATATAATGTTCAAAGCAAATATAAATGGTTTATTTGCTTTCAGCTGGCATTTAAAATTAAAGTAAAGGGTTGAATTTTTATGTAATGTGTTAAGTACTGTAAAGTGATAGCAACAAATCAGCAGTATTTCACATTACTATGCCAAGAAAATATCTTAATCAACTCTTAATCAACACATAAGCATGTAGTTAAGCCTATGTTAATGGCATTTGTCCATGAGAGATGAGTCAGAAATGACACCAATGATGCCTTTGCAACCATTTTATTTGGGGGAACACAAGGGGGTTAAGCCACTGAAATGAGGATGAGGACAGCTATGGGTTAATAAAAGGCCTCCAATGCTCCACTCCTACTCATGGTTCAAGGACAATCCAGATTATGGGTAAGCCACATTTATCTACCAGAGTTGAGTCCAAAATGACATCAATGCTGTCTTTGCAAAGATTTTATTCATAACAAAATCCATCAATAATAACAGTATTCAAGAACCAAACATAAAAATATGAGAATTAAGTAGTTAGAACAAGAAGTGCTACCACCAGATGGTTGTAGTTACCAACTCCATTCTGACTACAAGTTAGAGTCAGATTACATAACTCCAAGCCCCCTCAGATAAGCTGTACTTACCAAGAACTCCAGGTTTAACTCTCAGCTCATCCTTCAACTGCCTAAACCAAACCAAATCAGTCAACAAGAAATGTCAGTCCATCAAGAGGCTACTGCAGTATAAGGGGGGACACAAAGAAGTTAAGCTGCAAGTCACCCACCAATTGGCAAGCCAAAAACAGCCATTTCTCCCATACTCAGGTCTCTAGATACCCACATGTCCCAAGGTAAAGTAAATTTGGTTTAGGAAAAAAACATAGTTGAAACATTACTAAAACAATTAAAATTGTTATCAGTCATAAAACGAATAACAATTATTAACAGACAAGGTTAGCTACAAATAAAACAAGTCAATGTCTAATTTGTTCAAGTGGGATCCATCTGTACCAAAAAGTCTTTGTCCAACTTTGCAAAGGACAGCGTGCCCAATAAACTGGAAAGCAATGTCCAGGGCAACCCATACCACATGATGATTAATGAAGCACCTGGTTCTTTCCATGGCTGAAAATCTTATGATGCCTTTGCACAGCAACCTGGGAAGGATGGCAGAACAAAACACCATGATGCTCAGATGAAGAATGCACAGTCTGTGGAGGATGAACAAAATTCTTGCTGCTAAGATTTTCATCATAACTGAGGTTAAATCATTGCCTCCCAGGTGTATAATCAAGGTGGTCTGCAATTGCAATCTGTTAAATAATGTTATATGTCCAAAGCTGGAACCAAGACAAGCTAGGAAAGCTGAGCAAGTCAGTTAGCCAAAGTATTTGATCTGAAATGCCAGAGCATTTCAATGGCTGGGTCACAGCTTGCCTAGCCAGTCCTTGTACCAATGAATACCACAAGATCCAAAGCACCTTCTTCCCTGTAAAATAAATAAAAAGGGGTTATCACCTAATGTAACAAAGACAGATAGCAGATAACCACCTCTCTGTCCTCTTTAGGACTTTGGTTGAATACCCCTCCTCTCTAGATCTGAGGTTCACCCTATATGAAATAAGTGAGAGGATATCCCTGGGCAGAAAAGCCTTGGCATATAAGGGTTTTTTTTCAGAGTTGCATTCACTTCAGCCACAGTAATAGCACAGCCAGACTTAAGACAGAAAACAGGGCTGGAGGGTGGGGTGTTGAGTGTTAAACTGTGCAGATAGGAAGCCCAGTGGACTAGGTAAATGGCATAAAACGTAGATTTGACAAAATGAATTTCTTGACCTTTGCTGAACTGTTACATTTAAGACTTCCTTAACCATATTAAAACTAAGTTGTTGCCAATAAAAGCATTGTCCAAATGCAAAGAATTAAATAAATTACCTGAATGGCTTGACATGTCCCAGTGTACAACCAGGTAAACAAGGTAGTCCAGAGGACGAAGGAGTAAAAGTCATCCACTGAGTAATACAGACCCTTAATAATGTGTTACAGGAGGTGGTGGCCAACTGGTCTCCTAGAATCCTGAATGGCACCTTTGATGTTTTCCCAGCCCTTCAGTAACCTACTGATGATCCAGTGATTTGAAAAATCCAGGAGTCATGACATCCAGGTCAACCATCCTAAGGCTGCCAAATGTATGCAAATTGTGCTGAAAGTGGAATTCATTAAACATCTATGTGTTATAAACTGTAGTAATAATAGAAACTCACAGTGCCTGATCATTTGTGGTAACTTGTTTCGAAAGAGGCTGAAAAGATGTAAGGATGAGGAATATGCTCTTTTGGGATTCAGTGCCCAAGATTTGGATGAAAGTATCATAGTTACTCTTCATCAGAGAAACAAACTTCTGGAGGTATGGGTGTTCTAGGGGGAGCTTTATCTGGAGCCAACTAGTGAAACCTGGAAATCTGAAAGTGGGATAAGCTGTCAGCTATGCCATTATCTCGCCCTGGTACATGATGGCTAGAAGCTCAAAGTGATCTGCAAACACAAAAGAACTAGAAACCTGATAATAGAATGAACTCACCTAGGCTTAGATGACCTGGACGGTGGAGTGGTGCAGCTGTAGTTTTGTCACCTCCCAGCAAGAGGTTCTCTGGTTTAATTCTCAGCTGGGGTGCCTTCTGTGTGGAGTCTGCATGTCTTCCCTGCGTTCGTGTGTATTTCCTCTCACGTTACAAAGACATCCATCTGGAGCATTTCTCTCCAGGCTTCTGCTGAAAAATGTCTTTGTTCCAAGTTGGACTTTCCTGGTAAACAAATGTTAAATAAATAAAACTATTGTTATGCTAATGAACTACTGCCAAATTGTTGGAAAAAAAGAAGAGCCCTTCTGTTAGCAAAATGATCTTTTCAAACAAAAGTGTTTACCCAAATGGAGAAGACTTCCAAAACAATGTGATACCTTTCTTCCTATCCTCAGGCCAAGAGGTGGGAAATTTTGCTGCAAACCACCTCACTTGAAAATAGACACCTATGCCTATGCCTGCAGCAGCATCTGTAAACATCTGCAGATTCATTGAAGAAACCCAAGGACTTTGACAGAAAAAGACTCTGATGAATTCTGAAAAAGGTGTTCCACAGATGAAAGGCTTCCATAAGCCTGCTTCCACTGGTGATTTTAACCAATATTTTTTTCAATTAGCTGCCCTTCAACAAGTTGCATAAGGACTTGAGAAAGGTCCTGTCAGGGACAATGGCTCTGCAGGTAAAATTTAATAACCCATAAAGCCACCTGATTTTCCAATGTGAATCTTTTGGGCTCCTAAAAAATTGTGAATGGATGGACTGGAGGTGCAGAAGTTTGTCTGTGGAAGCCTGAATGTAGATGCCAGAATGTTAATTAGTAAACTGAGAAAAGTGATGGCTTAGGCAAGACCATCTATTTTTTTCTTCAACCAATGGAACTCCCAATTGATTACAAAAATCCATGAAATTAAGCATGCTTTCTAGGGCTCCCTCCTTCCCTTCACGTGTTATCAGGTAATCATCTAGGTAGTAAATGGTGACTTGTTTGGGAACCTTTTGTTCAAAAGAAAGAATAAAGTAATGGTGAACTTGGGCTTGAAACAAAATTCAAACCAACGAATACAATAAATTCAAGCCAAAGAACGTCAAACTCACTTTAATAAAACAACAAAATAAGCAAAGCTTTCGGGCTCAGCGCTTCTTCAGTGCAACATACAAAATAACCATTCTGACATCATTTAAATACTAAACAAATCACATGACCACAACAAAATCACATGATTACCATATACATAAAAATAATGCAAAAGTAAAAACCTTCATATCTATCATTTATAAAATTACATATAATGTATAATAACTTATTTATATTGCATTTGTTTTTTTCACCAGCACTGGTTTTAAACTTACAGCAGCATTAATTCCAGGAAATTTATCTGCAGCTAGCCTTGTTATCCATTCATACTCTTTTGTTTCAACTATATTGTTAATATTTCCCCTCTTATATTTTTACTGATGACATCAATTACTCTATACTTAAAATCATGTGTCATATTAAAATCTAAACAGTGTTTAGCCAATGCATTTGTAAGAATTTTTTCTCCGTATATCGGAACAGTGCTCTATGATTCTGTCTTTTAACCTTCTTACTGATTTACCTAAGTAGAAGGCATTACAGTCTGTGCAGGTAGCAAGATATATTATATTTTCAGTATCTATTATTTCTATGCAGATTGCACCACTAAGAACTTAGTATATTATAATTTCTGTGCATGCTGTGCAGCCTTTTATATAGGGAAAACTAATCGCTCACTTAAGGAGCATATACTTGAGCATATGAGGGACATCAAGAATAATGCAAGTGCATTGGCTAAGCATGTTGGATCTAATGGTACACAGCATCAGTTTGAATTATTTGTGCTAGAAATAATAAATGAACACATTAGAGGGGGAGATATAAGGAATAGAACAGAAGTGTGTGAACATGAATGGATACTGTTTTTTAAAGCTGATAGTTTTCCTGGCATTAATGATATGATGTCCCTCAAACTGTTTTTACATAAAAGACCTTGAAAACATTGAGCTTTTATTAAGATGATGGCTCTTTAAGTGAAACGAATTAGTGATGATACTGTGGATTAACTGCTGTGGCGACCCCTAACCGGGAAAAGCCGAAAGACACAACAACAACAACTGTGGATTAACTGACGTCTTTTATTGGATGCTTTTAGTATAAAATGTTTGAGCTGTATATTGTTTTTTGTCTAATGAAGTGGTGTTTAACTGTGAAAGCACTAATGTTATATTAAACAGTTTGTTACTTTAGCTGACTTTGAGTCTGAGTTTTTGCCATGTAGGAACTTCGCTTTGTTTTATGCTTTTTTGAAATGCGGAAGTAAAGCTTTCAAAAAGTGTGCAAGCCTTTCAGCAACCCATTGGCATGAACATTTCAAAAATTTCCCTCCAAAATGGAATCCCAGTAAGGGCCAGTCAACCTCTCTAATGGGAAAATTTGAAAAGTGGACTCGATGTCTAATTTGCGTAGCCATGGATCTGAGAATTCCTTGGTGGCCTGAGCTACTGGATCTAGTGATGCATAGTGATCTCTGGATTGTTGCTTGTCAACAAGATCATTGACAGATATGTCATCTGGGTGAGATAAATGATGGACTACATGAAAATCCCCTGCTTTTTTCTTTAGGACTAACCCTATGGGGGTTATCGCATGAGCACGTTAAGGAAGGTGACAGAATGGGCCAATAATCCTTCCTGCTAACATCTCCTTCTCAGTAAGCTTTAGGGCTTCAATTTCATTGCCTTTGATAGACAAAAGATTCTCAACTACCTTGTAATTCAAGGGGGGTGGAAGACTCAATGGTTAAACCTAAAGAAAAATATTTAACCATAATGAACCCTGATTTCCATATCAGGATAATCTGTTAGCAGTGCAGAAAGCTTATATAGTTTGATCAGAGTATGTGATGGCTTCAATACATAAATGACCTCATGAAAGAGTACCTCTTTGGCCAAAAAAATGTCCACCCCTGCTCGGAACTTTTGGTAATTTAGGCCTTTTATCATTTAGAGAAGTTTATTAATTTGGGATAGGTTAACCTGATTTTGACCAACATTTAGCTGCAGTGTCATTTTCTGCAGAAGGGGCATAGGTGAGTAAACCTGCAGGTAGGCCACATATTTTTCCCATTATTGAAAGCCCAACACAATTTTCCTTTAGGTAGCCTCACAAATGATGAGTAATATTCAAAGGGTTAGATTTATCCAGCATGATGCTGAACCAGATATCAGGTGCTATTGTTCCCATCTGATGGTCTTGTCTGTCGCTTCTAATTTTCTTAACCTTTAATCATACTATGACCAAGCCAGTCCTCCATATATGTAGCAGGCTAATAAAAGAAAGTATAATAAAAGTGGTAGAGCTCAATTCAGGTCCTTCTGAATAAGGATGATCAGGTAAACCAAAAAGCCCAAAACCCAATTGTTCAAGCTCCTGGATATTGACTTGGTGGTAGCTTTCTTGCCAAGGGTAGTAAGGGCTGCAGGAAGTTCCTTGGATCCTGAGTTATTGGCCTCAATCATTTTATGAATGCCCTCTGCATCAGTTAAGTTGATCTATGAAATCCCCCCAATGGCTTTCTCTTTAATATTCAGTAGGACATATGCAGTGATGTGGGACCCTGGTAAGATGGAACTGGTGGAGCTATCCATAGCCAAGGTTGCCAATAACTGAGGTATTTTAAGCTCTGGATATTTCACACTGACATCATTTACCGGGGGGGGGGGGATTTGGAGTCTGCACTGAAGTTCTGGAAGAACCTGGATTTGCACAGGGTTGCATGAGTTTGTGGTGAGAAGTGGTGGAAGTTAAGGATGTTTTTCCAAAGTTCCTCTGTAAGACCAGATCAAAAATTCTAGACCTACTCTCATCTGGCAATGTGTCTACTTCAACTGATTGCCCCCTTACAGCCACAGATAACCCACCAACCCCAGCCTCATCATTATCTTTAGATTCTTGGATGGCCTCAGGGACTGAAACAAGGGCACTACCAGAGTTTTGAACATCTTTCCTGGTTGCCTATAATTAAACCATCCTGAAATGCAATAACACCAAAGCAGTGTCCATGATTCTCAAAAAAAAAGTTTAGTTTGTGATTAAGGGATACTCCTAAGATGAAGATAGTCACAATATCTGTACTGCTTCCCTTCAGTTAATATTATCGTTATTATTAATATTATCATTATTATTATTACTATTATTATTATTATTATTATTACCATTTTATATAGGAATGACATAAAGGGCATACAGCCCTCATATTAATCAGCTGGCTGGAGCTTGCCACTGAGAGAAGAGAGAAAAAGGGGGAGATAATACTTAATAAATAATGCCACTTATTGTGTTCAAAAAAGGGTGCATTCATTCTGAACTCTTCTGTTGTTCATTCTCTAGTAAATCTAAACTGCTCTGATAGACCCTGGTTACTGCTGGATGGTCCCTCATTTTATTTTATTTATTATTTATTTAACATTTGTTGACCGGGAAAGTCTGACTAGGTTCCACAGATCCTGTTTTCAGCGGAGGCCCGGGGAGAAATACTCCAGACGCATGTCTTTAGAATGTGGGAGGAAACCGGAGTACCTGGAGGAAACCCACACAAATGCAGAGAGAACATGAAAACTCCACACAGAAGGCACCCCGGCCGAGAATCGAACCAGAGAACCTCTTGCTGTGAGGCGACAGCATTAACCGCTGCACCACTGCGCAGCCCAGTTCTGTTGAATGTGTAATGTTGTGTGCATAATTAAGTTATTTCACATCTTTCTAAAAACAAGAAACTTCTTAACTGTTAAAAATTATAAGCTGCAATTAACTTAAAAGAATGACTCACAGATTAACCATTGTACCAAGCACAGGCACTGAAGAAACCTGCTAGACCCTGGATGGCCCTCTGTTGTGAGCATTCCAGAACAGGGTTCAGTTCACACCTCTAAGAGTTGATGTAAAGAATTGACTACCCAACTCAATTAACTAATGCCAGGCTCCTGAGTAGCAAATACTGAATTGCAGCTAAATCAGTGCTCCAGTTCTTGGTCCCAGATCAACACATTACTTCAATTATTGTGATGAGTTCTCGATAATTCCATGAATGACAAGTGAGGCAGTCCCCCAAAGAGCACTAAAGTGAAACCAGGTAGTCCATTCTGAGCTTTTCACAAAACTAACAGCGCCCAAAAAGGGGGATACAGACTGCAAGCAAATTTCTGATTTCAATGATCCACTATGCAGGGCATCCAAACCCAACCAACAATACTGTAGTCAGTGCACACAGAATAAAACAAATAAGTAGCTATGTAATTAATTGCTGATCTGGCCAAGAATTACCTAACAGCTTGCCCAGACCTACATCAAAAATCTTGCAGACTATACTCAAATGCATGACAAAGTCCATAGAGTCTCAATTAACCTCCTTTTTTAAGCACATAAAAGGATGAATGTAACATAGCACTGCCAACCCCCAAAAAAAACAAAAAAACAAAGGCCAAATCAATCTGCCACTGGATCCAAATTGACAGCCCTCTAAATACAAGACTAAATCCCTATTTTCCAAGCCAGGGCATCTTTGTTAACTGAGCTAAGCTAAAGTAAGATACTAAATGACAGCTCAGGAAGGATTTGCTAGCTCTATGGTTTATCAGTAAAACATGAATTACAATGCGTAAATAATTTTTTAATGCAATTGCCAGCCAGGTCGCTGGTGGATGGCTTGATGTAGAGACTTCAAAGATTCTCAAATCAACATGAGCAAACCATTCTTTTTCCTGACCTGGCCACTGAAATGCGGATGAGCACAACTACATGAATCCAGTGCTCTACCCCTTGACCTGAGCAGCCAAATGCTCTGGATTGTGTTGAACGTGGGGCATTTCCGGTGGATTAACTCATTGTTCTGCTGTTCCACATTCAAGAGAAGTGGCTCTGCTTTGTGCTTTTTGATTGGCTCATATACCACAATTAAGCCAATCAACATTGTGGTATACGAGCCTATGAAGTACTGCACCTGATGCAAAGAAAGCCAGTGAGTAGGCACAGAATGCAACCAATCACATGCTGCTAGTGGTTTTTCTGCCACTGCAATAGAACAATATTATTACATTCAGCGTTCAGGTAACTTTTATGAAGGATTTTTCACTAGTTAATAACATGAAATGGAGCCTACCAGTTGCTTCCTGATTTGGTTTCTGAGTGGTTAGTACTGTGGTCTGACAGTGTTTTTAGAGGTGAGCAGTAACTCTCATTTAGTAATTTGAAAATAAATGTTTTTAACAAAATTAGTCTCCTGCTGTGATGAGTAGCTAATTAGCTAATTGCACTTCCTTAAGTTGGAACACTGGTGTTCCCTTTTATTAATAAGTAATTGATGAATTTTGTTTTCTTTGGGTTGAGTAAGGGTATACACACACACACACACACACACACACACACACACACACACACACACACACACACACACACACACACATATATATATATATATATATATATACTTTTTTTTTTTTGTGATAGCAGAGTTATTTTAGACAGTCCATATTCAGTTTTGTGAATCAGCATGTCAATTGCTGTGGCCTGTCTAGCATATTTAGTAATGGGATTAGAAGTGGTATAAGCAATTGTTTGCAATAAATTAACTTTACTGGCATGAGTTTCTGTAAAAGAAGTGAAGAAGGGACTCTGATCAAATGTTATTTTTTGTTCAGTATAGTATAGGGGAGTGCTTAGGTTTATCACCTGTCCCTCTTTATGCAGGGCAGTCCCTCTTTGGGTAGTGAGAATACACATGAAAAATGGCAACTGTCCTAAAATTTTATTACAAAAATGATCTCCTAAACAGTTGCATAAAAATAATTACACCAAGAAAATCTATTCCTTCTTCATGGAACCTGAATTATGTAGTGGAAAAGTTAACTCTGCCTCTCCCCCTTGGAAACTGTCTCGTCTACATCCTTACGATTCTGTACATGGAAAGTGTCTCAAGAGGTTTTTTTTTCTCATTAAGACATGTTTTTTCCTTAGGGTTAGTATTTCTTTTATGCCTGTGGTAACTCAGTTATGGTCAATGATGTTTTCATCTGTGTGGTATCCTAGATTTGCTTGAAAGTTCACACTTATTGTGGATAAGAGGTACGGGACAAAAACTGCATGAGGAGACATGCATTATTGTGAAGAAAATTTAGATTGAAGCAAACCTGTGCTTGTAACTTTTCAAATAAATTATACTTTTGTCACAAATGTACAGGATTCCCTAACTTAATACTTCTGGCAGAAAGCCTACTTCATTCAGGCCTCCTTAGAAGTCATGCATTTTTGCGCAGTGCGAAAATAGTGTTCCACATTTTGACCATTTGTCACACATTGCTAGGGTCTGTGTTCCACACTGGCCTCTTAAAAGGTCAAGACCTATGCTCCTGACTCCTGGCTCTTGGACAATTTGGCTTATGGGTAATTGTCAAAGGGGCATTAATGGGGCTACATGCAAACAAAAGAGCATCTGAGTCTCATTTTTTCATGACAATTATGCTGTAGTAAGTGTAGGACTCCAAAAGTCACAACCAGTCCGAAAGCTACATTTTCCCCAACTTACTTAATAATAACAGCACATAAAAATACCCTTCATTTTGTTGCAGAATAATACAAAATCACAGCTAAAATTCTAACTGGCATTTTAAAATATTTTTCTTTTTTAAACTTAGGTCAGCACACTAAAAAAAATGTAACATTTTAAGCAGTAATGTTTCAATTTGTTAGTTTGTAACAACATATATAACTGGTACATTTATACTGATGGAGACATCAAATATGCTATTCAATAAACCAAAGGAACTGCAGTATCACAGGTGTACCAATGAATTCTAAAAGCCTGTAATAAAACTGTAGGATTACATATTCAGATTAATTCCATTTTCATGGTTTTATCTTATGTTTCCATAGATGATTGCAGTTTGTAAAACTGGTACAATTTAGCAATAAAGCTGGTAATGTTGCTTTCTAAAGTAGAATGTAAATTTTCCTTGAAGAAAATCATACAATAAGCTGTTTTCTGTAATACTAAGTCAGACTGAAAAGCATCATTGCTTCTGGAAGCTTGTTATTTTCAAGTAGTCAAGGGAGCTCTTGAGTCTTGCTTGTTTGCTACTGTCTTAGAAAACTTATTTGATGCCATATGAATAGCCAACTGAATTCAAAACATGCCATGTGGCTTATTCATTAATAGCTTGTGCAGACCTGCTGCTAACTTATTGAATGTGCTGTTAGGTTTGTCTTCAGGGACCTTTTCTCAACAGTGCCTTTTTTATTCTTTTACTTCTAAGTGGTATGGAACATTGGCAGAGATATTGCCACCTGTTATGTGCTAATGATACAGATGGTGTTTCTAGAAACTCATTACATAGCATGCAGGAATTGAGAGGTTGTAGTGACTTATATGATGACTGTGACTCTTAACAGGTGCTATGATATTAGAGAGCATGCCGTATTACTTGGATATATCTTGCAGCTTGGACTTTACTTGTTTAGCTGTGCCTTTATATGAATTTCATAACCGCTCAGAATTTAACTTATTAATGAGTATATAGGCATCAATATCAAAGCAATGATACAAAAGGGAGATATAACATCTGTCCCTAATGGACTGATATATGATATCCATGTTTTGAGAGAGCAAAGTTTGACTGTAGTTCAGATGACATAAAAATTAGAGTTTTACTTTAAAAAGGAATAATAATAAAACAAATTTTCAACAAACCAGCCAACATCATAGAACAAATGAATCAGCAGTACAACCAAAGATGAATGGTATTTAAACTTTATATTTCCACGTTTTACTTACAATTGGTTCGGATCCTAACAGAGCAGGAATTTGTAGGATGCACTGTGATGAGCGTGATAAAACTGACTCTTCAAAGTACTTTGCATGTACTCTAAACAGATACCCTTTACATAGCTATGTAGACAGCATCACACTTAGTAACTTTGTGATCTGCAGTACTTCTAATGCAGGTGGACTCTTTTTACTTAAAGGGATTGCTGTGTGAATGTCCTAAAGCAATATCTGATGGTCATTTAGCTCAACAAAGTAAATGGCTATAAAATCCAATTACTATCTATGCAACAAACACTACCCAGGAGTTCAAATTATTTCAGAGGCCTCAAAATCGGGTGTGAGGCATTGACTAAGCCCTACAGTCTTGAGCCATTGTAGGCTTAAATCTAATTAAATTGTGGATTTTTACTTAGTAACTGCTTTTCAAGTAGTCATCATTTATTAAAAATTTTAATGTACGTCTGAATTGTCACCTCTCTGTAAGCAGAAGCATAACCTTCCATACAAACAACAATTGGTTGATCCTGCAACGATCAATACCATTGTCAAGTATGAAAACATTGATCCTCAAAAGACCAGAAAAAAAACAATCACGATGTTTTTTGACCTTCTGCACCCCCCCCCGTGTGTGTGTGTGTGTGTGTGTGTGTGTGTGTGTGTGTGTGTGTGTGTGTGTGGAGGGGTTGCACCTCCCACACCCTTGCTAATTATATATAACAATTCCAAGATCATACTGCAGTGGGAAAAACGGCACTGTATCATGATCTTGTACTGGCAAAGCCAGTATATTTTAATCAGCTGACATTTGATCAACTGAACTGGCTATGCCAGATGTCGATGAGTTTCCATTTTGACGGAAAGTAATGTTCCCATGCAAGTTTATCTACTGAACATGAATATTTGCCAAGACCAGCTTAGATCAATTTCAGCTGTAGAAAAATGTGGTCTTGAGACACAACAACATTCACAAAGTACACAGGAGGCACAATGCCCTCCCCCACCCTCCACAAACAAACACAAATGTACATATATAATTCAACAGTATTCTGCATCAAAGTAGCAAAATTTGCCTCCAGTCTCCCTAGAAGAGTTTACCACTGCATTGCTGTACATGAAAAGAGCTGAATGGAATTTCCCATCTATCATCAACACACCCATCTGAATGCAGTCCATTCTGTTCTGAACCAACCATCCAAATGTCCTTCCTTAGTCTCAATGAAGTGGTACAGTCCCACAAGAGAATTCTGTTCTAAAGACAAATACCTTGGCTACCAGGACAAAGGCTCAAGTGTACTTGGTGAAGTCTTGTACCCATGCCATGTGGCCACATTTTGGAACTAGATGCCATCAACCCTCAGACATCCTCACACTCAAAACAGTAGCAAGAAAAATCTCCACACTTATCTCCTTAACTCTAAAGTTGTCTCCTGCTCTTCCTTCCTTCCCTGGGAATCATTTGTTCATCTACTATTTCTTCCTCTCAAACTGCAAAGCTACTCTGCTCATCAGTAACACTAGAATTTTGGTCTTTTCATAAGTGTTGATGTGAATCCTTAACCTCTTCTTTTCTGTAGCCTTGATCATGCAGATTACTAATGCAACACATCCCAAACCCACTTAGATTTTTTTATACATTTTAATTTGGATATCTGGCAACATTTAGCTCTTGATCTCTTTCTCTTTCACTTCTTGTATTCCTGTCACCACTTTACTTCATTTGGTTTACTCGAACTACTGCTACAACCCTCCTTTTTTACTTCTCCTTCTTTGACAGCTGCTATGGCTTCTTAATCTAGACACCTAGTCTATTTGGAATCAGAAATCACTCTATTTCAAATGCTGTTTGCACTCACAAAGGGTCTGCTATATTATCGTTGTGTGTCTTTTCATATTAAATATGTTTTTGGAGTGCTCCTTCCCATGCATCTGATGAAATTGGGTCTTACATAACCTGGATAGACCTTCCAGGTAACCAAATGCAAATAAATAAATAAATACATTTGGCATTTCAACAACAAGAACAAAAAAAAACAGTTCTGTTTGAGGTGATACATGTTTATTCCAACAGGAGGCACAATGCCCTCCCCCACCCACCAGGTTCTGGCATAATTTAGTTTAAGTGTACCTTTTTAAAAATCAGCATAATCCCACATGCAGAGAAAGTGTTGGAGAGTTTCCTGTAAGAGATGGTGGTGTATTTATAACTATCTTTACTATTGTGTTACCATTTCTGTAGGACCCCTAATTTGTGGCAGTTAAACCCTTTCTCATATTAATAAGAACCTCTGCTGTCCTTGGGTCTTTTTATAGACTGTGTGCTAATGATAGCACAAAACCTCCAATAATATGTCGATGCACCATAGCTTTCATAGTGCACCTCTCATTCTCAGTCTCTGTTTGGCATCACTTCATGTTTCAGACATCACTTTAAGCACATATTTAGCAATTAACTTCAGTCAAGTCTGAAAACAGCTAACACAATGGTAGTATAAATCACAGAAGGGGGAGTTTTTAACACATTATAGTCTATGTTCCGAAGGGAGTTGTTAACTAAATATAGCTCTTGTTTGCTCTTCATCAACACCTGTAAAATAGAATTCACTGCTATGACACCTGAACTGCCTTGCTCTTAGAATTCAGCTTTTCATGTGACTGCACATTAAAATGCAGAAGTTTAGCCCCATAAACCGTTAGCATCGTTGTATCAATGTCAGAGTATTACTTTCACTTGCAGAAGTTTTGAGATATAGCAGAAGACTGTTATCACCCACTTTATCTTCTCTGCTACTGCATTTACTCAGGGAAGCATTTCTTTAACTCATATGTTTCAGTTTGGATGGGAGTTTGTGATGCTCTACTAAAGACATAGCATGTTTTTGAAAGAAGTAACTTGTCTTTCATTACCACAAATGCTTTGACAGTGAATAGAAATTATCTAAAGCATATCATCCGTGACATCATTTTTATTTATGCAAACATGCAGAAAATCTGAGTAAAGAGCGAAACTAAAACAACATAAATACATTAAAATGTATATTTTAAAGTAAATTGGAACTTCAACATCTAAAGAATAACTGGAATGAAATTCATTGTAAAACAAAGATCTTCAGAGTGAAAGATTTGTGAAAACACTATTAACAATATAAAGTACTTAAATATTTATATTTGAATAACATATTAATGATCTTCATTGTTGCAGTTGTGTTTATACAAAGGCTAGTTTGGCTTCGAGAGATTACGCCATCTGTAGAATAAAACAAAACAATGCAGTGGCAAGCAATGCAGAATGCAGGTAAAAATTAAGATTTCCTTTTTCTTGTACAATGTAAGCTGTGCTTCCTGTAGAGACAAAGCTCAGTTCAGGAATTTCTTTGGGAGAGGTACTGTAAATATTTTAATAGTCACAAGTAAACTTCTACACCACACAGGGCATACAAACTGTCAGGTTCTTAGTCATCCATACACTGACATGTCCATAATTTTTGCTTTCCTTTGATTTATAGCAGTCTTGACCCCAGGACTCATTTGTATTTTGTTTTACTAAAGAGTTTGTACAGTGATGAAAACATTTGCATTACTGCCTCAAAGCACATGGTTGTTCATTTCTGTTCTTGGGTGCATACCTTCTACAAGAGTCTGTGTAATCTATGTATTTGTATGGGTTTGTTGTGAGTCTGTAGTTTCCTTCAAAATCTCAAAGATATGCTGAAATGTTAAACTGGTGTTCAGCTAAAATTTCCAGACGTGTAAGTGTGTGTGTGTGTGTGTGTGTGTGTGTGTGTGTGTGTGTGTGTGTGTCTTTCGGCTTTTCCAGGTTAGGGGTTGCCACAATGGAACTCGTCCACTAATGATTGGCAGTTGATTTTTAAGTGCTGAATTGCCAGCCCTAACGCACAACCTTCAACGAAGGTACGCCCATTCACGCATGTCTCCACGCAGAAGATGCTCTAGCTGAGAGTCGAACCGGACAGCATCTTACTGTGAGGCGACCAGCATAGTGTATGTATCTGAATTGAAAGTATAATAAATGCTTTACAAAGACATTTTGTAACATTTTTAATTACTTGAAGATAAGTGATCTTGTTTCAAAGTGATTTCACAATTTCAATGATTTGACAACTTTCTGCCCATTTAATTCTAATATCAGTATACTGTGAGCTTATAAATACATGTAAATATTGAAACTGTGATATACCAGAATTTAGTTGTTTTATCTTAATTTTTATGATGAAAAAAAATATGTATACTATATGCATGACAATTTAACCACTTGCTAGTGGATTGCTGTTTACCCTATCTACATGGCTGAACTACCGATATGAGAGCTGAGTTAGCTTTAGTGTGTGTGTGTGTGTGTGTGTGTGTGTGTGTGTGTGTGTGTGTGTGTGAATCTTTTTCATTTTTTTTAATATCAGTGTGAAGTAGGTTTTAAATTAAGAAAAAATTTACGTCTTTTGCAGCCCACCTGTGAGAAAATTATTTGACTAGTACAGTAACTGTACTTGCCAGATAATTACAACTCAGCTTCCCATTAAAATCAATTGGGAATTTAAACCAGGGATGAGAGATCATGCTATTTGTTAGCATAACTTCTTATCTCCACCCTGTGAGCACAGTAACATAACAAGTAACAGGGCATGGGTAACCAACCCATCTCCTATTACTATGCAGTCTAAGTACCTGTAATTGGATGCTTTTAGCAACTAACTGCAGTACCTTTTTGGCAATCTTTAATCATATGACTCAAGACTATTGGGAGTAGTAGATGTACAGATCTTCATGGATGATTTTCTTGTGCAGGCAAGTGTTTTGTTTTTATTTCTGGCAGACAATCAGGCAGACCTGTGGGCAGTGTTTTTTTTAATTCACTTTTATCATGAGCAATGTTGGAAGCATTCCCTGTAGCAGCACCTTCAGTACTATTATTCACCAGAAAAAAATATAGATAGATAGATAGATAGATAGATAGATAGATAGATAGATAGATAGATAGATATCAGTTGTCACAAACCATGACTATACCATCATGCTTTCAAGTGGCTAAAGTTGTGGAGTCAGATTTGAAGGTATGCTATCTTAGGAACTTTGAAGGTTAACTGCAGTCATAGGAATGTTTTGCAGTCGAATGTTCAGTTGTTATTACGTGAAAGTTTTAAAATGCAACATCAAATGAGAAGGAGATATAGCTTTTCAAAGATAGAACCCAACGGTTTTAGTTTTTGTACCTTTACTGCCATTGACACTTTACATCATACTTGTTGTTCATTGTAGATGCTGTAGATAACTTCTTCTCTATACACTGAATACAATAAAGACCTAAGATCCTTTTGTATTGAGTTGGCAGTAAATCAGAAGAAAAATACCCTCTATTTTAACAGAAAAAAAGTATTTATTTTCAGTTGTAGCATACCATTCTTTCAATCAAGTCAAAATGTGGAGTGATATTCAGAGGTGAGCTGTACTGGAAGATCTGTGGTTTTAATTGAACCCTTAGGTGTATTTTGTGGCCATGTAACATTTTATTACTTGAGAAAAATGCAATAAAATCACAATTAGGTGCAAAGATATAGCATTTTAATGGCACTAGTGGCTTTATTTAATGTGCCTTCTCTGCTGCATTCTATTTTTCATTATAATCAGTTTTCATTGTGGATAGCCTGGTGAACATCTTCTCATTATACAATTATACAGAGCACAATAATGGACTAGAATAGTTAATTCATTGAGTTTTCAATACACCAGAAGTAAACATCCCCAACATTTCACCAAAAAAGACACACACACACACACACACACACACACACACACACACACATATATATATATATATATATATATATATATATATATATATATATATAAGAATATGTACAATAAATTCAATAAATTAAAAACAAAATGGTAAATTGGGTTATCTTTAACATTTGTTGTTTTGGTTGCACTATGTCCGGTTCCTTATTGTGCCTAGCAGTTCTATCAAAATGAAAGCTAACTTGCATGATTTAATTTACTAATGTGACTGATCATATGCTACCCAAACTTGTATGTGTCACAGGTGGTGGTCATAAAACCACACCCATGACTGCTTGTGACATATTAAATGCAGCAGCATTCATGCCCTGACATTTATTTACTTCATTGTTGTGTCAATGCCTTGCCTTTTTAGTACCAACCAATGGGATGGCTCTGCTTCTGTAATCTGCTCCATACTGTTGTCTTTTCTGTACAGTTGAACTTCTGCTCTGTGACTCACCATTACTTGAATAATAAATGGTGTTAAAGGTTAATTTAAAATAAGAAAAATAAAACATTTTTGTATGTAGTGTATCAGCACCAATACATAAACGTTTATTCTAGCAATAATAATTGTTTTTTTGCATCAGACAGTCTTGAACTCAAATGTTCTTCTTGCTTCCTTCACTCTCAAAGAAGTCAGTAAGTGACAAGGTAATGATTACTGCTATATTAATGTGATTGATATCGGTGAGGCCAGCACAGGGCCAAACTGTAAAAATAAAGCTGTAATTAAAAGGGGCACACAGAATTTTGTGTCACTGAGATTCAGTATTTTTGGCAAATATCAGAAAGTTGAGAGGTATGAACAAAACAGAAGCATAAGCAGCCACTCCTTTCTGGTGTCTCGTGCATTTTTTATACCATATACAAAACGCCCTGTCAGATTAATATACTCTTGGTCCAGGACTCTGAATACTCTTGTAACTAAACTTTGGCTAGAACATCATGTAGCCACTCTACTGCAACTGAAAGTAAAACATTTCTCATCTTGCAGCCAAAAATACTTATAACTTAATATATGTATGATGCTGCCAGTGGTAGATTATAATAGGGGCATTTCAGGCAGCTGACTGGGACCAGTGGCTTCAGTAGGAGTCCATCATTTTGGTGGGCAAATTGCAGCAGCCATTTACTTTACACAATTACTTAACCTGCACTTCCACTGATAATGACCATTTACAAGTGTTTACTCAATGACTCAACAGACAAGAGAGCCGACACCTGTACACAGCTGATAATCAACTTTCCATTTCAGAACTTGAAGCAGCAAAAAATAAATAATTATTACTTAATGTGTGCGGTCATTTATGAAACTAATAAATTGGGTCAGAATTGATTGCATGAATGTGAGCAGTGAACTCTTTAGCACAATCACTATGAGTATAAAAAGTCAAGAATCATATCCCCTTTAATAGTTATTAGTAAAGCTTATAGAGGATTATAATATGGCCCTGTGGTATACAAGACACCTAAAACTCTTCTTTTCCTCTTACAAAATTTAATGCAACTTAATGCAGTATTTGAAGGCACTACATTTTTGCAGTCCCCCTATAAGTATAAGGAGTTTTGGTTATGGCATGTTTGCAGCAACAAAACTGTTATTTGTCTGGTGAAATATTTATCTATTTATCTATTTATCTATGACTCTGACATGTATGGATGAACTTACTTAATGCCAAAACCAAAATAGTAGCAAAAATAAGACTGAACGTATGTTTAACAGAACACTCAAAAACTGAACATATGAAAGTTTACAAATGAAAGCAATACCCTACTGCAAACTTAAAACTAAAACCCCTCCAAAACACTAGCTTCTACTTTGCCTGAATAGTAGTTGTAGTATGGAAAAATGTTATCCTCAAGGTAAATTGTAAGGTTAGGGCTGGGGCAGGGGTAAAGTGAGGGTTAGGATTAGCAGGCATTACTAAGGTGGATATGGGTGTTTTCTGCACCACCTTAGTAATGCTTGATAACCTTAATGCTAATGCTAATCCTGCCTCTGACCCTAACCTTAGCCCTGCACCCTACCTTGAAAAAAAACTTTCTGTAACACTGTCACTACACAAGACAGGATCAGACTCAAATATGCACCAGCACACACATAAACACAAAATCTAACACTTAACTAACCTTTACCCTAACCCAAACTACAAAACAATTACAGACACACACACACACACACACACACACACACACACACACACACACACACACACACACACACACACACACTG
>NC_056731.1:258261265-258376265 GCF_019279795.1 Protopterus annectens | reverse complement strand
TATATCCTTACTGCTGCTCTGCTTATGAGTCTGCAATGTGTTTTTACACTGCCACAGCTTCACATTTAAGCAGTGTGCAGTGCTTGCTTAGTCATTTATGTATATACACAATTTACATGTTAATGGCTTGTGAGGGCTAGATCTTTATCTCTGAGTCCCAACCTAACGCTTGCTATTTCATAGTAAGAAAACTATTTAGTGGTCAAAATCATAGCCTATATAATATGTTTTATATATATATATATATAATGTGCATTAATAAATTAAATTAAATGCAACTGCAAGAAATGCCAGTTACAGCAATGTTAGTTTTCATGCAACAGTGCAGCATAACCAACATAATCATTTGTTAAAAAATGCAAATGGCGTTTTCATATATAATATACTATAGTCTGATGGCAAAATGTGCATTCATTCTAACATGCAGAACCTCTAGATGGATAAAGCTATAATAATTCTTTCACTTAAAAATTTAGTCTATGCATGTTTTAAAAATAGTTATTCCCAGTGATTCAGCTTTAGTCCAATTTAACTCTCAGACAAAAAATGCCATTTATTCCTGCGGTCAGTCAGTCTGACACAGAGGCTGATACAAACTGCATTGTACACAAACTCATTCTAGTAAACTCAACATCATTATTCTGAATCTGCCTTCATAAATGTTAGACTTTTGCTTTAGATTATTTTCTTTTTGCCAAGACAGCATTAGGAAGTAAAGTATTCTGGAAGATCAGACTTCATAATGTACAGTACAAGAAAATATTTCTTAATCTATACCCGGTTAAAAGTATAAACCCAAATAAAACTTGGTGTCATGTTCAGCTTTTTAAAGCTGGTCAGTCTTACTAGCATTTAGTATTTATCTAGAATGTTTGTATGAAAATAATATCTGGACCCCCCTGTACTGAAAGGCAATGTACAGGGGCTTACGTTATACCCTTTCTTAAGCTGCACATCCTAAAAGCTTTGACTTACAGATAAAGATTCAGGATGTCCAAAAAAATCAGGATATCAGAGATAACAGATTCTTCATCACCCTTAGAAATATTAGCCTTTCTGGTTTCATTTTCTGAGACCTTTTGACACAATTTACAGCTACATTTAATAAGATACTGTGCAATTACTTGGCCAAATTTATTTTTCAGCTGGCATTTTATTTTACACTATTGTGCAGTTATTTTAGTTAATAGTTTCAACATTGTTTATATGGTTTTCTTCAGTTTGAGAAGGGTTTGCTCCAAGGGTACTTTAAATTTGGAAGTCACAATCAATACCCGACAAAATCCACAAGCTTGCCAGCAAGTCTAGTCTGTTCAGATTAACAGGTGCTTTAAATTACAGACATTGGCTTTGTCCTGTTTTATAACAGGTAACAGATTAGTTAAAATCAAAATTATACTGTCCTGCTACAAAATACTAAGTTCTCAGTTTGTTTGCAAATAATTTATTATGCTCTCAGGTGATTTGTCAGATCTGTAACAAATGCTCTTAAATCCAACATGCTGAGGCATACCTCTTAACTGCTCTAAAGTTTAAAGGAAAGTCTCAGATTTTGCATCATACTTTTGCCCTATCCTTCAGAAAAGTTTGATTTTCTCGTAAATCGCCGAGGATTACAGTCAGTTAATATTACACATCACTAGAGTTTCATACTTCTTATTGTTAGTGAACAAGAATAAAATCTAAAAATTGTCACTGATTTTAGCCCTTTGTGCCCCATTAGATTTGACTTTGCCCAGAAATCTTGAGCATAGAAGTTGAAAGGTATGCCCCAGCCTGCCTAGATTTCGATAAAACATCAAAGCTGTACAAACAAAGTTTAAGAAATCATTGGAAAGTTTATAAATTTTCCAAAGTATGATATACTGAGTTATGAAGTTACTATATGAAAGAAGAAATATGATGATAATTGGAGCTTGGTTGGAAGAATCAATAGTCCAACAGTGCCTGGCCATGTGAGACCAGTCCAGATTACTATCTTCAGCAGTAGCAGCTACAAAGAAAAGAAATGTTCATTTCCTTGTGGTTCAACAATCAGATTGCTAAGTAAATAATATAATGAAAATCTGTACTGGGTTAAATGGTCTGGAGTGTGTCAGCTAAGAACCAGTGATAAAAGTAGAAAATGTAAACCATGCCCTTCTTGGGGAAGAACTCAGAGGTCAAATCGATATTGGGATAAAAAGTCTTGAATCCATCAGTGAAAGAGAATGGCTTGCAAGGCAACCATTGCAGACAGCCATAAGTTGGCTAAAAAGCTAGAAAAAATTGTAAAGGGAGCCCATCAAGATGCACACAGGTAGAAACAGGCAGGTGCAAAAATTGAATTCAAGAGCTGCTCATAGAATAAGAATCCAGAGCTAGACAGAGATAAAGAAAAATACTTAAAAAAGAGGCAAAGATGGTGCAATGTCAGAATCAGATGTTACCCTTTGAAGGCACGAATATTAAAACCATGATATACAAAATCTACAACTGCCTCAAAATATCAAGGTTCAAAAAGATCATACTCCTGCAGAAAAAGCTCCCATCACCTACACAACATGGTTTCCATCTTTGCCATAGTACTAGCAGTGCCCTTCTAACTATATAGATACTATCAATAAAGTTGGAGATAACGGCAAACTAATCTCTTCCTTATTGCTCATGAAAGTACATTTTTGTTTAAGTGCACTTTTGCTAAAGTGGGTTTGGCTTTTTGTTCTTTGGTAAAGTGTGTTTTCGAAGAACAGAAGTAGAGCCATATTTATAGCTTCATCACCAAAAGAATGCAACTTCTCTAGCTTCCTTCCAGTTCCACCTCTAATTCTAAACCCTTAGTCAATGCCCATATGTCACTGCTAGGACACTCTGTTATCTATCTGCTAAACTTTGCTTTTCTCTTTACCCCTCTACTCTTACTTTATACTTAAGCTACTTACGCCTCCTGCTTTTCTTACTTAACCTGTTATCCAGTTTCCCATCTCTGTCTCTTCTCCTGCTAGTATACTCCCTACTATGGCTAATCTTTGCGCTCTTTGTTGCTATACTCCCTACTATGTCTAATCTTTGCGCTCTTTGTTGCTATACTCCCTACTATGTCTAATCTTTGTGCTCTTTGTTGCTATACTCCCTACTATGGCTAATCTTTGCTCTCTTTGTTGCTATACTCCCTACTATGTCTAATCTTTGCGCTCTTTGTTGCTATACTCCCTACTATGTCTAATCTTTGCGCTCTTTGTTGCTATACTCCCTACTATGGCTAATCTTTGCGCTCTTTGTTGCTATACTCCCTACTATGTCTAATCTTTGCTCTCTTTGTTGCTATACTCCCTACTATGTCTAATCTTTGCACTCTTTGTTGCTATACTCCCTACTATGTCTAATCTTTGCGCTCTTTGTTGCTATACTCCCTACTATGTCTAATCTTTGCGCTCTTTGTTGCTATACTCTCTACTATGTCTAATCTTTGCGCTCTTTGTTGCTATACTCCCTACTATGTCTAATCTTTGCGCTCTTTGTTGCTATACTCCCTACTATGGCTAATCTTTGCTCTTTGTTGCTATACTCCCTACTATGTCTAATCTTTGCGCTCTTTGTTGCTATACTCCCTACTATGGCTAATCTTTGCGCTCTTTGTTGCTATACTCCCTACTATGTCTAATCTTTGCACTCTTTGTTGCTATACTCCCTACTATGTCTAATCTTTGCGCTCTTTGTTGCTATACTCCCTACTATGGCTAATCTTTGCTCTCTTTGTTGCTATACTCTCTACTATGTCTAATCTTTGCGCTCTTTGTTGCTATACTCCCTACTATGTCTAATCTTTGCGCTCTTTGTTGCTATACTCCCTACTATGGCTAATCTTTGCTCTCTTTGTTACTATACTCTCTACTATGTCTAATCTTTGCTCTCTTTGTTGCTATACTCTCTACTGTGGCTAACCTGCTCACAACTCAACTGTATAAAGCAAAAAATGCAACCCCTACTAACGATGTTCACCATTATGTAATGCCTCAACCTAAAACTGTAATATGTTAAGGCTTAACCTTGAATGCTATGTTACTAGTCAAAGTTATGTTTGGTACTATCTATGTAAATTTGAATGCTTCTGAATACACCTTATAATTTGTTTAAAATTTAACTGTGGAGCTTTTCTCCCCGGGCCTCTGCTGAAAATGGATATGCATCTACTCTGACTTTTTTATATAGATATAGATATACAGTATACACACACATACAAAATGAACCTTGTCCAGAGGTGATGGAAGAGACAACAGTACATATTTCATGAGCACACACACAAACATGCAACTTAAAATTAATACTAAAGAAATAAGCATTCACAGAGTTTGTACTGAGTGGTCTGCAGAAAAGAGGAAAATAGGCTGAGTTGGTGGAATCAACATTACTTTTTTTGCTATCAGGATCTCTATTTCGAATTCAGCCATCAAAACTGTTGGGGGAATTTAATAAAGTCTACATTTTTTTTTCTGTGTAGGCATCGTGCTGCACTGCTAACACAGGAGCGAACAGTTTTAGATTTAGTAAGCGCTGATAAGCGGCGAGCATGACCACACCAACACGGAAACTTCTGTGGCATGCAAATCACTTCAAAAGCAGGTGAATCTCATGCAAATGAGGCAGGTAGAGCAATCCAGGAAGCAGATAGGCAGCCCTGTAGACTCTGTGTCAGTGTCCATAGTGTACAGGGAAAAATTCCCTCTACAGGACTGTAAATAGACAAAAGGGGCTGTAAAAATGTAGGTAGATAGAAATGGCATAGCAACACAGATATGAGCAAAACTATCCTCTGTGTGTTCCAAAAGTTACAGTAAATAAGTTAAAATATTTTTTTTAAATAATCTTGGCATGTTTGCACAACACACCACAGTACACACACATGCCTTATAAAAAGGGAAAAAAAAGTGGAAAAATCAAATATTAATATCATGAGACAGAAATGTATTACAGGACCCCATGTGCAGTATCTACAATGGTGCATTGTTACTGTTGCTAATGTGGAAGGGCTTGGAAGCTTGTAGTATACAGGTTGTGAGCACAGATCCCTATGCAAATGAGGTGGGGTTACTGAATAGCATAATGTGGTAACCTTGTCCACATATCCCCTCCGTGTAGGCAGAGAACAATGTTGGTGTCTACACAGGAGGTAGCTGACATCAGGAGAGGGTGTGTCCAATAACTTCTAAGCTGATTGGAGCTTAGCTGCACCTGTTTGCACAACTTGCCACCATGCTGACTGTGAAAGCCTGGAAGGTTTGTGCACTGATGTCTAAGCTTTGTTTACCTATGGGGTGAATGTTTCCACATGTTTGCATGGCACACCACTGTGCTGAGCATGGAAGTTTGGGGGTGTGTGCACTAACTGCTAAGCAGTGTTTACCTATGGGGTGAGTATTTGCATGTTGCACCACAGTACTCAGAGTATCTAAAAGGCCAGTGATGGATTGATTAGTGTTGATCCTTGTTTAACTTCAACTAGGGCCATTAAATGATATCAATGATATATTAGGCAGGTGCACTGCATCATAGGTAGCCAATCACGCAGGCAGCACATACAGTAGAGCACGATAAAGTAAGCATACACCTTACAATCTGATTTTCCCCCATACTCTGCACCATTGGAGTACAGACTTGGGAATTTTAAATGAAAGAATGCTAGGGGCTGCTGCAGGTCTGCTACATTTGTATGTGTTAGATGCCGAAGTCAATGCTGCTGCTGCTGTTGACAATAAGCCTAGGCAGAGAAGGAGAAGAGTGTTGAGGCCCAGAGTAACCTTTCAGGAGCTACATGAGCTAGAGATTGTAGACCACTACAGGGTGGACAGGGACATACTACAAGAATTCACTGAGCTCTGCCTCCCTCAACTCAGGTCCAGAGCCAACAGAGGGGAACCCATCCCGGTGGAAACAAAGGTATGTGTAGCCCTTAGTATACTAGCTACAGGTACCTTCCAAAGACCAACTGAGGACATGGTGGGGGTCTCACAGCCATCAGCATCTGGGATACTACACCAGTTCCTAGATGCCATGCTGCCACATGCAAGTGAGCACATATATTTTCCCCTCCCCCCTGAGGCGAGGGCCAGCAATATGCAACATTTCTACCATGTAGCACACTGCCCTGAGGTACTGGGTGCCATAGATTGCACTCATGTACAAATCAAGGCACCACCCAGTGAGGAGGGTAGAAGGTACATCAACAGCAAGGGGTACCACTCCAACTGCCAGGTCATGTGCAATGCCCAAGGCATTATCATGAATATGTGTGCTGGCAGCTCAGGCAGCTGTCATGATTCCCATACATCACAGCTGCACCAGATGTTTGCTGGGGGGAACATCTCACACGGCCATTTACTGGGGGATGCTGGCTACACACTGGAACCGTGGATGTTGGCATCCATCAGAAAAGCACACACCCATGGAAGAATGCTATAATGATGCACATGCACAAACTAGGAACATCATAGAGTGTGTGTTTGGGTTGCTGTAGTCACAGTTCCGGTGCCGCGATATATCTAGTGGTCCCCTGCAGTTCTCTCCATCTACATGTGCACATATGTTCACAGTATGTGCCATGCTATACAATATAATCTTGCGGAAGCAGCTGCAGCAGGATCAGCATAGGGAAAGGATACACAGCCCCCCACCAGTGCCTAGATCACCACAGCTACACTCACAGGAGGAGTCTGAGGAGGAGCCCCCTGCTGATGTCCTTGTATGCAGATGTAGGCATGCCCAGTATGCCCTGGATTTGGCTAAGAGACAATGCATAGCACATTCACCGACAACCTAGGGCTCGAGGGACTGACACCTTACTCCTACTCACATACATATATTAAAATAGCTGATGCTAGGCAACCCACACAACTTGTATCTATCCATGTATTGGCTGTGTATTGCTTGGATCACACAGGGTCAGCTCTAAACTACAGTTCTGTCAACTGCTGCAATCTCAACGTAAGTCTCTAATCTACACACTAATTGTAAGGATAACTATAAGGTATCATATGTATGGATCTGCTGCTGTTGTGCAAGGAAATATATTAGGTTATTTGGTCAGATTTAACATCCACATGGGATAACTGATACCCAGTCCAATAGTATGTGTTTCTTAATTTTCACTAGGCCTCATGGTTGGAATATTCACAACATCAGGCAGGGGAGATGTTAAACAATGATATTTGGACTACTGGTAATGACAAAAAAGCACACTGGTGTAGCCCAGATAAAATCACCAACCTTTATTGAAAGTAGCACAAAGACACTCCACTGACTAAGCGCTTTCACCCTGGTAGGGCATCTTCTGAGTCAGTCAATAAGTTTCATCAAAGTCTTTATAAACACCTTTCAATCAATATAATCAAGTCTAATTAGATAACAATGAATCAATCACCTCATACCCTTTTGTGAATTAACCCTATGTTTGTTCATAAAATCCTTTTTCTATAATATATAGAAATCTATTGTTCCTTATAATACACAATAGTATAAGGTAATAAGGTAGTAGTACATGTCCTACTATTTAATATTCAAACATAAATTGATTAATAAAGAAATAATGTATAAAAATGTAAACCGTGGGAAATTAAAAAATAAAAAATAATAAAAATAATAATGAGTGTAAAAATATATATATAAACAATGTAACATCCATACAATAACAATAACATTAATCCTAAAGAATAATAATACTAAAAATGGAACCACAAGTAAATAAATAATACTCATTGTTCAAATGTACTAAATGCAAGCTGCCTTATGTTTCAATATGCAAGCTAGAGAAAGGGTGTAGTTGATCCCAGGAATGTTACTGGCATCTAAACGAACCCGCCACAGGCATTCTTTAACCTCTAGAATAGTTTTAAAGTCTCCTCCAAAGTCTCTTGTATACAGTCTGTCTATGACAAAAAATAAAAATTTGTTAAAGTTAGGACAGTTGTTCATGTGGTTGTATAGTGAGTGGGTAGATTTCTTGTTTTTAATGTCCCTGTAATGTTCTAATATTCTATATCTTAACTTTCTCGTTGTCATACCTATATAAAATGCTGGACAGGAAAGACAAGTGGCCATGTATATTACCATATTGGTGTTGCAGTTGCAGTAGCCTGGACTCCTTAGTGTCCTCTTGAAGTTTCCCACAGAGACATAGGGCCCGTCATTGATATATCTGCATGCTTTGCACCTGCCGCACTTGGCCATCTTGGCAGGTCTTTGGCCAAAAGATATCGGTGTTCTTTCTAAGCACTCCTTAATATTTAAACCCCTACTGTTAATAAAAAGTGGAGTCTTACCTAATGTTTCATGTAAATCTGTAGGGACTGTGTCTTCCCATGTCCTTTGAATAATATTTTTAACTTCAATAGCTAAAGAATTGTGCTGTAAAATCATGCCAGTAGGGGTATTTTTATTACTTTGTTTAGTAATACCTGATTTGTTGGTGTCAACAGTCCTTTGTGTGTCATTCAAAATGGGGATAAAATCAGTTACCCTTCTCCTGGTGATATCAATTTGAAGCATGGTAAGCATGTCCAACGGATAACCCCTTTGCACAAACAAGTCCCTCAATACCCCCATTTCATCAATGAATTTGTTGTCCTCACTAACAATATGTGACACCCTAATCATCTGTCCTTTGGCCACGTTCCTCTTAGTGTAGTGAGGGTGACAACTATTGTAATGTAAAAATGAATTACTATAAGTCTTCTTCCTATATAAATTGGATTCTATTCGTCCTTCTTTAATATATAATCATAAATCCAAATAGTCTATCATCTTGCTGTCAACTTTATGTGCAAATTTCAAAAATGAAGTAGTGTTATTTAAGTATTTTATAAAGTCCTCTACCTCATCACAAGTACCTTTCCAGAGAAACAAGATGTTGTCCAGTAATCTCAGGTAAATAATCAACCTAGATCTAAATTCAGATTCCAGCACAAATTGTTCCTCCCATTCAGCTAAGACTAGATTGGCATATATGGGCACACATTTTGCGCCCATAGCCACCCCAGTAGATTGTCTATACAATTCATCCTCGAACCTTATGTAGTTGTTCTCCAATACAATTCACATCATGTCAACTAGTAGACCTCTCTTCACCTGGTGTATATCACTGTGTTTGTCCAGACTCCTACCAAACCACTCCAACCCAATGTCGTGGGGAATCACTGAAAATAAATTTGTGATATCCACAGTTACAAAAAGAAAATCCCCTAAAGATACATTAGTTAAAGTCCTGAGGCAGTCCAAACAATGCCAAGAATCTTTTAATACATGCGGCAAATTGTCCAGCACCTTTTTGGTCGAAATATCTATAAATGATGCTACTAGTTCCGTTTTCGTGCCACTAGCTGCAACAATGGGTCTAAATGGAGGGTTAACCATGTTTTATGAATTTTAGGTATCCCAAATAAACTAGGCATAACTGGGTGTTCCACTTGTAGATATTTATATTCATCTGCATCAATCAGTCCTTCACAAAGCATCTCATAAAGTTGCCAATCAATCTTAGTATATGCCTTGTGGACATCAAATTTAGAAGCTAGCTCATATGTATCAGAATCTCTGATAATGTTCTGCATATACAAAGAGTAGTCAGTGTTAGTCATAATGACTACTCCTCCCCCCTTATCTTGTTTCATAACCCTGTAATTAGTATTGTTTAAAAGCTCTTTTAAGCAAAATGCTTCAGCCATTGTCAAATTTCTATTATCTACCGCAGGCCTTTTGTCAAACAGCCTCCTAATCTGAGTAGTACATAAGCGTTCAAAGGCCATGATCATAGGGTTGTATGGAGGTATAAATACACTGCTTCTCTTTAGTCTAAATGTTTGTGTCTCTCTGTCCACTTGTGATTTGTTACTAAAAAAAAACTTTAAATTTAATTTCCTAGTGTACAACTTAAGATTGATGAGCAATTTTCCAATATCATATTTAAAATTGGGGACAAAAGAGAAGCCTTTTCTCAACAGACTTAAGTGATTTTCAGATATCTTCAATTCAGAATAGTTGTAAACATGAAAAGAATTGTCCCCAATAATAGAGGGACCCCCACTGTTGTTGTTCTCCAAACGTGAAATCATAATAGAATCAAATGGGTTGGGGGAACTATCAGCTAGTGTATCAATATTGGTGGTTAAACCATCCAAACTTGAGTGTGTAGGAAAATGAATCTCCACCTCTTGTGGATAATTCATCTGTGATGCCAATTCCTGGTATTGAAATTGTTCCTCCTCTGACCCCCACCCCTCCAGTTGTTTTCTGGGTAAATCCCTTGTCTCTGGGGTGTCCTCTGGTCTGTCTGTTCCAGTGGGCAACCCCTGTTTCTCAGCCTGTCTGAACGCCTTAGTGGGGGTTGATTCTCTAAAAAAACTTCCTCTTCCTCTGTATCTAAGTGTAACTCTTCAATCCCCCCACATCCATCTGATTAGTGTCACTTCTACTGCCCCTTTCCATTAAATTTCCCTTTTGTTGTCTGGTATAGGATAAGCTCTTTTTTCTTTGTACTCATTAGTGTCTCACAATATCTTTTTCTGTTTTCTTTCCATGCTAATTTTAACAAATTTTTCTAAATCACTTGTAATTCTGTCAAATCTACTTCTGTAATTTACAAAAAGTAGACTGTTCATAATATTTTGTTTGAGAGTAATTAATTCACTTTTTAAACTGTTGAGCCTACTTGTATTTTCTTTAATAATAATTCTCATCAGGTCCTTTCCTGTTCTATCAAATAGTTCCAGCATGTTGTTGTATGCCTCAGAATCAGCCTCATTCCCCATAGATATTTTAAATACTCTCAAACCTCTTGGTACTTTATTTAATTCAATGGACCGTTCCAAAAAGAAATTGTCCATTTGGAGGGATTTGTATTTCCTGGCTAACTTTTCAAATTTGGACAGTTGAAAATTTAATGTCCCAAAATCAGTGATGTGAAACCTAGATGTTTCTCCTAGTTTGGGAGGTACTAAAAAATTCTCCATGTCAAAAGTTGACCTTCCTTGGAAATTAGGGCCAGCGACCCCCCCACCCCCATATTGTTAGTGGTCAGGTGGTTATTATCCAACCTAGGATTGTTGCCCCTTTCCAGTCTTTGGACATTTGCATTCAACTGCCCCTCAGTGGATGTCCCTGGTGGTGTATGCAAAGTAAAAAGCTCAACCTGTGTATCTGTTAAGCTGTCATTCTTATCTTTGCTTTTGTTAGCATGCAATAATGAAATAATTTGTCTAGAGAGCTCCAAATATTGAACCATAAGTTGTTCCATTTTAGTCAACAAAAAATCTTTAAATATTCAAAACAACAGGTAAAATTATCTATCAACTAAAAAAATAGTCTTAGTTAGTTAAGGTGTTGTAATCATAACAAGTGTCCTTAGGACACAAAATGTAAGTGTTAAATATATAAGTATCAATATGTTTTAAATATGTATAAACAGAATATTTCAAACACCAATAAAGGTAATAATGCCTCTCTTAAAAAATATATTTGTAACACATATAATTCAACTGTATAAATGTGTTGGTTCCACCAACTGAAAAGTTAATGAAATTTTGAATCCTTGAGCTGCAAAACAGTGGTCTCATCTAACTAACTATAAACTTGCCAAAATAAACTGCCATGCCATCACTAATAATACATGTGATAACTAGATACAATAGTTACTACTCTGCAATTCTATATTTAAAAAGCAAAATAAATATAATTCCATATAAAATAACAAAAGAATCATATTAGAAATGCAACCATATCATAATTGTGAAGTAAACAAACAACCAGTCCGTTTAGAAAAATCCACCAAAATTGTTGAAGTTGTTGCCTTAATGGTAAATAAACAATGTTGGAAATAAGTATATTAGTCCAAAATTAGACTCGACCGTAAAAGTCCGCCAATAATGTATTGTTATATACCACAAACATCCACCTAAAATTTTCAATCATTTCAATATCACTTTTTTTCTTGAAAACAGCCCTAGTAATTGTATATATTTTTGTAGTAACAATGCTGCTTCACCATATTAAAGTAAGCTGATTGTGTACTGTTGTTCCCCCACCCCCAACATAGCTGTGTACTTGTATAACTGCTTTAACAGAAAATCAGCTATGTTATAGCAGTGGACCAGGCAATCTCAGGGCTGTATCACAGATAACACTCACACAATGAATGTCTCTCTTCAAGCAGGATAACAATGTACATATGTATGTTGTTGATTGTGTGATGGATGACCCCTGTCTGTCTAACGACCTCTGTGGCTCAGTGGACTAGGGAAGCTAGCATGGGTGATAGTATTGATGGTTCTATTCTGGAATTACTCACTTCTGCATGTGAGGTAGTAGTATAGGTTCATAGGTTGGTACTGGGCTATCTGCCCGAAGGCATACATTAGCCCAGCCACGTTGTGCGGTATTCACTGCCCCTTTAGTAGTTCCCTAGACCCTTGTACTAGCAGCTAGTACCCTTGGCCCCTATCTAGTAGTGCTGTTGGTGTGATTCCCGGTGTGAACTTTCTGTTACCCATCCACTCATCAAGGTTCCTCTTGAAGAGTGATAGTGAGGGGCTCTGTCTTATGTAGATTGGGACCCTGTTCCATAGTAAGGGAAGTCTCTGTGAAGGGAATCTATCCCTCCAGCATGTTCTATTCATTGTTGTGTTGAGGTTTATATCCCTAGAGCGTGTAGCTTGAGTAGATTTGGTTTTGCTAAGATGGAGCATGTTCATCAATTCTGGGTTGGACATGGCTCTGTACGTTAGACAGAGATCGCCTCTGAGAAAGCGGTATGCAACAGAGAACAGTCTTAGCTTTTTCAATCATGCTGCATAGGGCAACTGTTTGAGGCCAGTAATCCTCTTGGTTAGGTACCTTTGTGGTCTCTTCAGCTGCTGGAGATGTCTAGCCAGGTACATTCCAATTGGTGCATTGTACTCAATAATGGGTCTGATGAGGGAAGAGTAGAGGGGCACAATTACATCCTTAGATCTTGATGCGAACCCTTTCGTGATCAGATGGGTCACATAGAAGGATTTTCTAACCACTTTGGCAACATGGTTATCAAAGGAAAGCTGACTATCTACTTGGGTCCCTAGATCCCTTATTTCTTCTTTAGATTTCAGGGGATTATCTCCTATGTTGTAGTTTGTGGGTACTCTGTTTTTTACAAAGGGGATTACTACGCATTTTTTTGCATTTAGCTTGAGACCATGGCTTTGACACAATGCATCAGTCTCATTTAGGCCCTTCTGGAGGATCTCCATGTCGGCCGGAGACTCTATTATAGCACCCAGTTTGCAGTCGTCCACAAACTTAGTTAGCCACAGCCCTTCCGTGCTTGCCTGTACATCTGAGAAGTATATGCCAAACAGGAGGGGCCCCAGGACAGAGCCCTGAGGCACACCACTCATTACTGGTCTGGATTCGGACATAGATCCCACTACTCTTACTTTATGGGATCTGTCTGAGAGCCAGTTTGCGATCCATCTTGTGACATAAGGGTTTATGCCCAGGCTGGTGAGCTTATCAATAATACCTGAATGGGGAATGGTGTCAAATGCTTTAGCAAGGTCAAGGTAAGCTGTGTGTACCTCCTTTCCCTTATCTATAGCCTGAGTAACTGTCTCAAAGAAATCCACCAGGTTCAGGCGGCATGATCTGCCCTTGACGAAGCCGAACTGTGTGAGGTCCAGCGACTGGAGGTTCCCAATCTCTCCATTTATGAGTTCCATAAGGATTCACTCCATAGCCTTACAGATCAGACTGGTCAGGTTTATTGGTTGGTAGTTCCAAGGGTCAGTTGTGGCCCCACCCTTGTATATCAGGACCACCATTGCCGTGCGCCATTCTATGGGCACATATCCTGTGGAGAGGCTGAGACTGAACAGGGTATTACGATGCAGGGTTAATTCCTTTTGGAGCTCGCATATGACACAGCCAGGGACACCATCTGGTCCCATGGAGGCAGTGTTTTTAGCTTTAGATAGAGCCTTGTTAACCAACGTATCAGTAATAATTGGACTTACACAATCCCCTAGAATGGTAATAGGCCCTGTAGGTGGTGAGGGGTGGAGGGGGAGAAATTTGCACTGAACCTGTCAGCCAAGATGTTGGCAATGTCAGAAGGGTCAGTGTATTTTGTTCCATTTTGTACTAGCTCAGAACAGACCTGAGCGTTGCCATTTAGGTTTTTGACGTAGCCATAGAAGGCCTTATGGTTATCCTTGGCATCCTTAGCAACTTTCTTTTCAAAATTAGCTTTAGTTGACTTGATGAGGGCCCTCAATTTCTTACTAATGCTGGTCAGGTATGATTTTTCTACTTGAGATTTGGCATTTTTTTGTATAAGTCTCCTCCTTTTATTGTAAAGTTTGCTTATGGCCGGGGTCCACCAGACTGGTTTCTTCTTACTTGAGGAAGGAGTCTTGGTTTTATTTGGGATAGCATGGTCCATGCAATCCTGAAGATGCATATAGAGTGTCTTGGTGTAGGATTCCACATCCTGGCTATCATTATCCTTCTGCAAGGGAATAGTGAAGCTTTCCACTTCAGATGCAAGTAGTTTGAAGTTTGCTTTGGAAAGGTTTTTGACTATGGTTTCTTTGATTGGGGGAGGTGGAGGAGTGGGAATATCCAGGGTTATCAGTTTGTGTTCGGATCTGACCAAGGAGGGGGTAATAACGGGTGTGGTACAATGGGCGCCCATATTTGTGATGATTAAATCCAATATGTTGTCCCCTCTAGTGGGGGAACATACTAGTTTTTCAAGGGTATTTGAATTTATAAATTCTATAAATCGCTGAGCATAGGAGTTGGAACATTGGTAATTCACCCAGTCTATACCAGGGTAGTTGAAATCACCCAAGATTATGGTGTTGGGTAGGACCTTTATATTTTCCAATGTCTCAAGGAATGCAGAGTGAGCATCTTGGGACATGGTGGGCGATCTATAACCGGCTACGACTTGAAATGTGGTTTTGCCTGATGATAGTTGCGCATGGATGATCTCTGGGGCATCATGCTGTGCTACTAACCTGGAGATATGGGTATCCTTAATGAATATGGATACACCTCCACTCTTTGTACTTCGATCCAGTAACTGAGGCCGGAATGTATGATATGAAATGTAACCTGGCAGTGCTGGTGTGCTCTCTTGAGCCTTGAAACAGGTTTCCGTCACTGCACAAACATCAGTTTTCTCCATGCTGAGGAGAGCCTCGAGTGTGTGCATTTTGAGGTTGAGACTTCTGGCGTTGAGTAGCATTACCCTTAATTTTTGGTTACCTGTGCTGGTTATGGTGGTTGGTTTGTCCTTTGAGCCTTGCCTAAAAAAGGCACTATGGGGATGGCAAGAGCCTTGGCCAGTATTCAAAAACCTAGGGGTGACAGGTGCTACCCATCTCTGGCAAAACAGCGAGGCTTGTCTATCATGTCATCCCAGGCAGACAGACACTGGATCCCCTTAGAATGACACCAGAAGCTTAGCCAATTGTTGAAATTGATAATTTTGTCTTTGTATTATGGTATCATTCTAGGTGAAGGTAGTATGCAACTCAAGGTCAGGGTTATACCAGCTTGGGCTACATGATCAGAGAGCTTCTCAATGTCTCTTTTCATGTAGTCCAGGGAGGTACGTCTTACATCATTCACACCAACATGTACAATGACAGCATCATACTTGTACTTGTTCTGGAGTGACCTAAGTGCCTGTGTTATGTGGCGGATCCGAGCACCCAACAGACAGCTGACAGTAACCTTCTCCTTGTTCAGCCTGGTGAGTGGAACATCCGTGTGCCTTACTATAGAGTCTCCTATTACTAGCGTGTTAGGTATGGTGTTTTGCCTTAAGGGCTGTTGTGAGGCACACTGCTGAGGTGAATTATGTGTTTTCTGGATTGTGTTTGGGGATGCAGGTTGCTTGCTTGTCTGCTTTGGAGGGCACTGTTTCTTTTTCAGATTGTTACCTAGTGCCTCCGAATATGTTTTTGTGTATTTATGCATATGTTTTGCCGGTGCTTGTTTTGTAGATTCATGTGTGACAGGTGGTGTGATGCAAGTGTGTCCCTTATCCTCTTGACTGTCTGTTACAGTCATGGGTTGAGAGCACTTAGCCTCCAATCTGGCTGTGTATTTGCATCTTTCACAAGTGTTTGTGTCTAGAGGTAAGAGGAGAGGGTTGTCTGTATACATGAGGCAGTTGTGACACTGTCTCAGGATGCCCAATTCCACCAGATGAACTGGAGAGTACACCTGAAGCTGACCTCTGGACATGCTTTGAAGAGTAAATTGAACTTAAGTCCTGCGGACGATCGAGGGTCTTATGCTATATTATAATAGTGCTGTCTAGGAAATTTGGAGAATAATAGTGCTGTCTAGGAGATTAGGACAAGTGCTGATTTCTGTTTTGCAAGTACTGCAATAAAAGCAGCTGATCTGAAGCACTTGAGTTGAGGCTTGCCTAATTCTAAGGGAAAATTTACAGTGCAGACTTTGTGGGGCCGGGAATAGTATACCCCAGCTAACTGGCGCTGCCGACACTGCTCTGTGCACAAGACTATGCAAAAAGAGAGTTGCAGGGTTTTTCCTCTAGATAACTGAGGAAAGTGAGTACAAGAGCTGTTTTTCTCTAAGCAAGTGAGAAAAGTAAGTACAAAAACTGTTTTCCTCTAGGTAATGAAGAAGATAGAGTGCTATAGTAATTAGTAGCTTATTTAGTGCTTACAAGTTCTGAACAAGTGCTGAGCATGAACAAGCAAATTTAAGTGCTAAAACTAAGAATCGGTATCTGCACTAGATGAGTTACAGGACAGAAACAAGTGCAAATACAGGCTTTCAAATCAGAAAGTTGAGAGAGAAGGAAGAGATTGCCCAAACAGTGAATAACTACAAATTCTGGGCCAGAACCACTACTTATGTGGTAGACATGTTACCTAGTGCTTACCACTCCAACACAGAAAGGCTTGGGGGACTCAGATGCTTACATACAGTCCTGGATACAGCAAATCTGTATCTGGAACACTAGTTACAGGAAAGGTAGGAAACAGGCTTATAGTTTTTTTTTTTTTTTTTACAGAAAAGTAGCAAAAACAGTAGTAAAAAAACAATTCACATGCAGTGCAAGATAGCACACTTGAGTATACAGCAATATTAGACCAAACACAGTTTAAAAATGCAATTAAATTAAAAAGGACTAAAAGCAAGTGCAGAAAGAGTTTATTAGGTAGAATGTGGTAAAGAGATGGGAAGGGGGAGTGTCCCAGATCAAATCTACAGTGGGGCAGGCAACTGCAAAAGCCACCAAATTTAAACTACAAACCAAAAATAGGGAGGGTGGGTGGGACAAAACAGTTTCAACAGAGATCTAAGCAAAAACTAACAGTACAAACTTTAAAACGAAAAAAATATTCTCAGCTCTGTATATTTGCCGATCAGTCTCTCAGAACAGTGAGACAACAGTTTCAACACATATCTAAGCAACAATTAAACTCTATAACCAAAAAAATATATACTCAGCTCTGTATAATTGCAGATAATATGTAAGGCAGTCTCTCAGAACACAGGTTCCAGCAATTTGAATGCAGCTGTTACTATGCCAACTGAAGAGACAGCAGAAAATAGGGGTGGGGAAAACAGTTTCAACAGAGATCTAAGCAAAAACTAACAGTACAAACTTTAAAACCAAAAAAAATTCTCAGCTCTGTATATTTGCCGATCAGTCTCTCAGAACAGTGAGACAACAGTTTCAACACAGATCTAACCAACAATTAAACTCTATAACCAAAAAAATATATACTTAGCTCTATATAATTGCAGATAATATGTAAGGCAGTCTCTCATGTTGGTGTTTTCACAGAATGTCATACCTCCCAACCCCCAAGTGCAAGAAATCTGGACAAAGTCAGAAAGATTGTGGACAAAGGTCCAAACATAGGGACAAATTTTAAATATTGGTCACATAAACCTAGACAGTTGCTGGAAGTATCCATGTAGTATTTACTCCTATGTAGTATTTGTTTGGATTCTTTAGATCAATGTTGTAGTGGTGCTTTTCTCCCTGGGCCTCTACTGAAAATGGACATATATCCAGTTAGACTAGCCCGGTCAACACATGTAAAATAAATAAAAAATAAAACAAAAAAAAGTAAAGGTGTTGCAGTAGTACATGTTTTCTGATGTATATGAAGTCTGACCCACAATTGTTTGTCTGTAGTTAGTAGAATGTATTGATGTCAACATTCAGTAAAGCACCAGAAGACCACAAATGTGTGAGGAACAGACCAAACATATGAGGCAAAACTCTGGACATTCTGTGAAAATCATGACAGTTGAGAGCTATGCAGACTGTCTGTTGGTGATGTAACATTACTAACCTCAGTCACATATTTACTGCAGCAGACAGCTGGGGAATGCTGTGGACATTTTGAGTGAAGTGCAGTACTGCAGAAACAGTGGTGGATGTTATTGTCTATAACATATAAAATCCCAGACTGGAATACAGGCAGGTGTGGCCTGAAGGCACAGGTGCGCAGGTGATGTAATGTATAATGGTGTGAATGCAGGCATGGACAGAGTACATTGTCCATGCCCACAGTGTCACCTATCTAACTGCAAGTAGCCACGTATGGCCATACTGGTAACCGTACACATATAGCTGGAATACAATCAGTTATCTCACTGGTAGGATACTACATGCAGATAAAACTATGAGTCAATATCACTCTGCAGACCACATATGCTGTTCAACACAAGCCTAGTTTGTATAATGCACAAGTGATGTGCCTGCAATTACGTATAAAACAGACATAACTTGTGGTGCATGCAATAATACTGTGATCTATAGTGTATAAGCCTAGATAGGTAGGGGTTTAATCTCACTGCAGCACACGTGTGTGTGTGTGTTTGTGTGTGTGTGTGTGTGTGTGTGTGTGTGTGTGTGTGTGTGTGTGTGTGTGTGTGTGTGTGTGTGTGTGTGTGTGTGTGTGTGTGTGTACCCCTGCAAATCAACTGCCATGCCCTCTTCGGCTATCCACCTGCAATGTGTATGCACCTTTTGGTCCTGTAACTTGCTACTGGATATTACACTGCCTTATTCTACAAGGCCTGATAATGTCAGACACCTTAACACTACCAGCTGACAGTCTAGTAGCAAGACTTAAGCCATGGCTCATGCTGAAGTACACTGAGGTGCTCTGTGTACCATTAGGCAGGGTCTGTTTCAGGGATGTGTTTATGTCTGCTAGACAAATGTCTACCAGAAACATGTAGTGCTACCATCACATAATAGGTTAATGTCCTTACAGTGAGTCATCCATCCACTATGCTCCCTACAGAGAGGCAGCATATGCACTCCGGCAAGGTCACACCTTGCCCTGTAGCAGACTTTGCCATAATTTATGAATGCATGAATATGCTGACCACCACCATTGTCCTTGGTAGACTTTCATACAGATATGAACCTATGAATCCATGCACAAATACTGCTGTACCTTGCTGAAGTCATATTTCTGCTGTGCTGCCATACCATGCTGTGCCGCTTCACTGCCACCATGTGTCCATAAATTATCCCCTATGCCTGTCATAGTATAACAATACTGCCAGTACAACATCATATAATATAAGGTCCACAAAAGTATGTTGCATACTCATGACACATGCCAGCATACAGTGTATGTTAGTGACTGCTACAAGTGGCATGGCAAAACAATACTGCATTACACAAGTACATGTCAAGTAATATAGTCAGCCTGTGCATCAGTCACATAGCTTCATCCCCCTGCATCAATGAGAAAGATAAGAGGTATGTGGCACAGATATCATCACTTGCACAGGGTGATGTGTGGAGATGCTGGAGGCCTAGGATGGCCCAAACAGTTGACAGTATGTATGTGTGAGTCAGGAAGGGGAGCGGGTTAGATAGAGCATGGTGATATGCAATGTTTGTCTGTAGGTGACCTGCATGTCACAGTGGTGTGTAAGCATGTGCATGTATACAGTCATGCTTATAGCTAGCCCTATAAGTGTGTATGTTGGACAGCTGTGGACTGTATATGGTAGAGTTGACAGTTTACTGTATTTGTACCTGAACACAGGAACTAGGTCTGCCACTAGTTGCAATGACATCACCATGCCCAAGGTCAGACGCAGTGCTAGTACCTGATGGTGACTGTTGTCTGCTGGGACTGCGTCCCCCACAGGACCACCCAAGACCACGTGCCCATGGCCTGCCACATCATGGTGTGGACAGTACACTCCCCTCTCTAGCACTGGATGTACGGCCAAACGTAACTGTGTATGGCCATGTGGGCTATCAGCAGATGATGTTGCTGACCTATGTCCACAGGTCTGCCACCCAACCCTAACTACATGGTCCAGCACAGACAATGTGCAGTCCAAGACAGACACTGTCTCAGCCCACTGTCTTTCCACTGCATCAATCAACTGATCCAGGGTGTCATCAATGCAGTGGCGGCAGTCACATATGTCAGACTGTGCTGCATCCATAACCCTAAGCATACGTCTGGTGATCAGTTCAGAACATGCCTGTGCCTCCATGATGGCCTGAAACATGCACCAAGTGACCTGTGATGTGACACCTGCAACAGGTGGTGGACAGGCAGCAGTCCTCCTATGAGCACCCCTGTCAATTTGCCTGCGTGGGACCTCACCAGCTCTCTGGCTATGGCCAGTGTCTACACTTACTGAAGCCATTGTTGCCACACTAGCCTGTTCAATGTCTCCACCCTCTTGACTGCCCCATATTTGAGGCCTGTGGGGACTGGGTATGTGTGGGCATACTGACTGTGTACAGTGACAATGGGGGGCAGAAGAAGAATGTCAAACTCTGGGACAGATTCAGCCCCCAACAACCCCACCTGTGCTTCACTTTGGCCACCATCATCATCGGAGTCAAAAGAGACACTGACATCAGGCTGTGTAGGGGTGAGACCCCAACCCCCGGTCACTTCTGGAAACCAAGACAAAAGCAGTACTCTACTACCTGCACTATTATGTATGGAAAATCCACAAAGAGTCATAATAATGAGGCTCCACAACTGCATTACCACTCTCACATCTTCTCATCTCCGCTTTCATGTACAACAGACTTCCTCACAACAAAATACACATTCGACTCAAGGCCTTTATAACAAGCACATCAGGTAAATAATGTGACTCTTGGCCAGTACAATATACCTTTTAAGTATGCAATATGACACTATACCTGATAAAACAACACAGAAAACCCAGTACACCTATATTAACAAATATAAACAAATACACATTGCAATGCCTAAGGTATGTACCATCGACCTTTCAGTATGTACAAGACATGCCAGATTAATTGCCTCATGTATACCAGGAGGCTTATTCGCTCTGAACTACAACTGCAAAAGTGTTTCTGCTCATTCAATTACACTTCTGTGATTACCCACTTTAGGAAACTTAGGTAACTATTCCAGACTGGAACGTACAAACATTCTATTCTGGTTACACACAACATTACCTGTACATTGGGAATTATCCTGGCCCTTATTCTTAATAGCATATATATGTTCCATAACAAAACAGTATCAAGATTACCAGATCAGGACCATGGCCTTGGACAACTCCTGACAGACCTGTAAAAAGGTGAGGGTGAGGTAATTTCAGTACCACCACATGTTGCAGCACAACAAGGTAATACCTGCATATATCTGACATGAACAGTAACTACTGTGTTATTTGATGTATCACTGACATTCTGAGTATGAGTGTACAACTGAGCTTAACCCCAGTCCCCTGCTACAGACATACTGTGACCCAATGATACAGCCAGTTGAGGCAAGGTAGGGGGATCAGCCGGAACTGGCCTACCTTGGTGTGCTCTGGTAAAGGAGTTATAGCAATTAGTTACAGTAAGTAATAACCAGACCAATGTTAGTATAATCAGAATCGAACATCTTTATTCATCTAAATACATATTAATGTATATTATGTACAACACAACATTAAGTAACACAACAGTCAGTATGGTAACAGTATGCCAGTACAAAGTAAACCATAGGGCTAGCAAAACAGTTAGTTTAACAAATATGTTAATATTGCATCATAATAAAACATAATCAATCACATTTTCCAAAATATACTTAGTTTAACAAAATATGTTAATATTAAATCATAATAATAAATAACAGTAATAAATAAATGAAGATAAGAGGTGGGGAGAGAGAGAGAGAGAGAAACATTCCATTACTGACATTGCAGATTCTATCCCTGAAAACACTGATAATTAATACTCTACAGGTGTGTAGTGTCAGTTTTGAGTACAGTGACTGCAATTCTCCTATAACTGATGTAGCATGTAGATACCTCTCAAGCCGCTAGCATGCATCAGTATGGGCCAAGCAGTAACAAATGCAGGTACACCACTACACAGAACAGTTTCACATAATGTGGACTTATATAACCACCAAGGTGTTCTGTAAATGGATTTGGTAATACATTGCATTCCAGGTAATAATTTATCTGCTAATCATGTGACAGACAGATTAGGCAGTTTTAATTACATTACAAGAAATCATGACACTTGAGAGACATGTTTGTGTAAAAGTAAGTAAACTAGACAGCCGTTATGCCATAGTTGGCAGGTATGAGAGTAGAATCCAACAACTGTGACTGCAAGAGACATATGCAAATAATGTAGTAACTGACTACAGAAACTTAGTATAGACATGCGAGGGATACAGCCATATTATGGTTACACAGCTTTATTTCTGAATCAGCAATGCTGATGAATGCATTCTTGGTTTTGATGTTAACATTCTGTGAAAGTTAAACACAATATTTGCTAATAATATGAGCTACCTCTTCCATATATCTGTTGTGTTCCTAGTGAGAGAGAAAATGTGAGCATTACATGACTGATACTAAAAATGTAGTCCTACCTACCACTGGATTCAAACTCAGAACTGTGTTGGCAAAATATACTGCATACAAAGAATTTAACAGACTGAGCTACTGAGTCACTGCTGACTATTAAGTGACTGATACTGGAACTATACTTTGAATTGAACAATACAAGTTACAGGACATTACTTTGGCATTTTAGTGCTATTACAGTGTTATACTAGACTGCAGTGATAGTAAAGCACACATGCATGGAATATAACCATAATACATATATGAAAAAAATCTGTAGTTTAGAATCAACAATGCTAGTGAACACATTTTATTGTTATTGGTTTAAAATATCTGTGAAGTCCACACACAATATCTGCCAATGGACTGGGCTACCTCACCTATATACCTTTATTACTGAATTTCTGAGGAAGAGAGAGTATTATGTGACTGATACTGGCCTGGAGACAGCCTTGGACAGTGCTATGAGTTAAACAATACAGTTTGCAGGCCATTAGATCTGCTGGCTACAGCTATTACAGTGTTACACTTGATTGTAGCAATCTTACCATAGACAGTCAATGCATACACCTCTACTGCAATGGTTTTGATAATACAATTGTGCTGCACATTTTGCTTACTGTTATTGGTATTGTTATTGCTTTATTGAAATACAGTTCTTATTGTTTATTTATTGCACTACAGCTCTACAGCTCTAATTGCCCATTTATTGCACTACAGTCTTTCTTGTGTACACTTTATTGCAATAAATGCTTTACTCTTTCTTGCATATTGCACTACAGTTGGCATACTAAATCTGTACTTACCACACTCACAGTGCAACCTGGACAGGGGCTCAGCATAGGACTCGACATTGTGTGCCCTCATAGCTGCAGCTGTTGGGAGAGAAGCACACCATTATGCATACCAGTTTTGCACACATTCAGCTTGCAGTTTGGTTAGACAGAGAAACACATGCTTACATACTTGTGGGGCACTCCAGCTTGAGCTTCCTGCACCCTGGTGTCCAGGGTTCCCCTTTTCTTTTTTCAGATCATCAAAATGGTGAAGAAACTACTTACCTGTCCAGGGGATACCAGTAACACTGGTGAGTTCCCTGGCCAAAAGGTCCCAGGTCTCTGCCTTACACTCTGAGCCCTGGAATCCACCTTGCATCAGATGGGGTTCATGGTTTTTAACAAAGAACCTGACCGTGACCCTGGACTCCTGAATACACCACCTCTGTGCTTGAGTGCACACTTTCACCAACACCGTTAGCCATACCAACAGTTGATTGAACTCCAATGACTGCTGCAGAATTCCCACCTATTGGGCTTAATATAGGCTGTTTTCTTGCCCTTTCATGTCATTGAGCAACAGTCAAAAAAGCACTGCATCACTTAGCAGTGCATAAACCAGCTAAGCAAAGCCAAGCAGTGCAAAAACTCACAGAATCATGGTTTTAGCAAGGCTTAGCACCGCACAAACATTGGTAGCCATTAGCATGTTTATGCACTGCTTAGCATGAATGAGCAGTGCTTAGCAAAGTGCAGCAGTGCCAAAATTCACAATAGTTTAATGTAATTAAAGAAAAATAGTACATTAATTTACAGACATATTCTGCCTGTTATGGACTCGAATCCAGGACCTACTACACATAAGAGTGCAACACTACCCGTGTAGCTTGTTGTATGTTATAAAAACTAATATACCTTCATAAATACTAATAGGCTACCTGTTAGCATTGCTGAGCACCATTCCATGCCACACAAACATGTTTAAACACAACTATAATTAAATAATTAATTACATCCAGTTTCTATTTTTAGATGTCTGGCAAGTGTTGGCCATGTATGTATGAGCTCTGCTCAGTTCTGCTGTGCTCAGCACCATGCTTCACAAGCATAAATTAAAATAAATAAATAAATAAATAAAATTTAATTATGATAATTAATTACATCCAGTTTCTATTTTTAGATGTCTACCAGGTGTCAGCTGTCTATATGTGAGCTCAACTTGGCATTGCTATGCTCCACATCATGCCGCACAAACAGGCAGTAAACAAAAAAACTTAACACATCATAAAAATGACTTATACAGCTGGCACACTTTATAACATTACAACAGTGGCGGGGAGCATTACAGGGAGCCTCACACTCATCTGCAGCCACAGATAGCCGCTACACCTCTGCCTACACTGATTCAATATCCATGTTCCTCAGCTCTCCCTTGGCAGTGCACCATCATTAATATGCATTGCATGCTGCCAAGTGGGAACAGTGGCTGTATATATGGATACATTCCATGTAGGCTCTACACTGTGTCTACATGGATTTTACTAAATCCTGGGGTGTGTTTATATTGAGATTTTAATGCTGTGCAAATGTAAACAATACAAATTATCAGATAGCCATGTGAAAACATAATACTTTTTCTTGGCTTTTTCCTTGATTAATAATTCAGAGGCTTCCCTTACATACCTTTACATAACTGAGGCTATGTTCTTAAAAGTATCATTTGCTTTATAATGTACTACACCAAAGTTTACTGCCTTGCCACTTCTTTAACATAATTTGCTAACAAAGTCATCACAGAGATCACCTTCACTAAGACAAAATGATCCAAACTATATAAGTTTATAAGAGAATAATAACAAACAAAAAAAGAAAAAAACATAACCTGGTACGTTCTGACGTTTGCTACATTACTTTACCATATAGCTAATAGTATATGCAATTATATGAGTCCATGAAATAATAATTTGAGGATTTCTTTAAATTGATCGGCCTACACAGTTTACTTCTTGACTGATGTGACAGTCCTATGTAGTGATTTGTTAATTGTTGTAAGAAAAATAATGCCACAAAAGTAACTGTGATATAATAATTAATGAATATGTCCTAAAGTCACCTAGAGCAAAGATTCTGATGTAATTGATTATCACAGTAAAAAAGTAGTAAAATATAGTTTTTAGATATGAAACATAAAAGCTAACATATGTCAAAATGTACAGTTTTCTTTTCACTCTGCATCTGCTGATCTGGATATATTACTTCTTCCTTTCATTCTTGCATCTGTTTTCCAAGTAGTTCCTCACTAAGCCATGGACATTTTAAAGGCTATCTCCATGGTGCAACATCACAGATATAAACAGTAGTGTTTTGATACAGTATTAAAAGCATTCATTTCCAGTACTGATGATGCAAAGGGTATTGTTAGTAACAGATAAAGACTAAAAGGAGCAAATAATAAAATGTAGTTAACATGAGTATGGATGAAATAATGCACTATAATGCAGCCTCACTAGCTCAATTAGCATAATAATTTGAGACAGAACTCAGTGCATTATCATCTACATCTATATTTCTGAATGAGCCTAAAACTGGCATTAAAATTTACATTAAATACATGCCATTTCATAAGGGAGTCCCCAGTACATATCACTCACTAAATTACTAATCAGCACATTGCAAAACATCTTAAATTCATATAGTGCATCTGGCTCCAGTTTAATGACTTATGTCCTCTTCATTTATGTTATTCAGCCTTATACAATTCTCCAGGTACTTGTTGCTTTCGTGTTAGGACATGAATAAACAAATCTTCATGGGTTCTGTTCAAGCAACTTTATTATATACAAACACATTACTATTGTTGACTATAGACTGTAACTTAAGTAACTTGTATATAATTAATAACTAAAATCATGCATGCTCACTCCCTAGATGCTCCTCCAAAATGGCACTAAGATTGTGCACATGTTCAGGTTATGTACATGCACACAGAGCCTTGCATGCTTCTTAAAGATACAAGCACACACACTTTACACTATAATCTACATCCTCCCTCTTTGAGAAATAGATCATACAATTGTTATGAGGTTGTTTGGCATGCAGAAATCACAGGTAATCTATAGACATGCATTATGCAATATTAAACATATAGGTATGTACAATCAGGTCCACATTGTCGTGTATTTCACGCTTAGTTTAGAAACTCATTCATATCGTGTGCCATAAAACTGGGAATTAGATTTAGCAACTGGGACAGTTTCTGCAAAATAGTTGACCTGTGGAATGTTCAAATGACTTTCTGGAACAGAATCAGACTTTTGAACACATTCTGGTCTGGAAACAGTGTCTGACTCATTTTTCAGTTTAGAGCTTGCATCACACAAACAATGTTGTGAGTGTAATGATGATGATGGTTCTGGTACAGGAAGAAGTTTGCAATTCCTCCTATACTCCACTCCTTCAAAATCTACCAAGTAAGATCTTGGCTCTGCACAATTGTCTGTAATCTTTCCTATTCAATCAAATCCTTTTGTTTTCTGGATTCGTACCATCTCTCCTTCCCTCAACAGATGAAGTAATCTGCTCGATCTGTCATAACTAGATTTCTAGTTATTACGCTTCTTAAACAACTGAGCCTTGATGGTTTTATTGTTCTTAGGTTTAGTCTGCAACAAACTTGAAGAAATAGGTACCATAGTTCTAGTTTGCCTGGAAAGTAGTCTTTGAGCAGGTGAGCCAAGAATATCATCACGGGGTATGTTTCTGAGATTAAGTAAATTCAAGAATACATCAGTATTGTAACACTTTGATCTTTCAAGTAATCACTTTTCACTCTGTACTGCTCGTTCAGCTAGTCCAATGGACTGAGGATATTCAGGACTACTAGTGACATGTACAAAGTCCCATTCTTTTGCAAATTTCTGAAAAAACTGACTAGTGAATAAAGTACCATTGCCAGAAAAAAGTTTGTGTGGACTACCATGAACTGAGAAATGATGTTTCAACTTAGTAATAACAGCAGTTGAGGTTAAGTTTGGTAGTAGATTAATCTCAAACCAATTTGAATAAGAGTCTAGCAAAACTAAGTAGTGTTGATTGTTTCACTCAAAGATATCAGTTGCTACAGTAGACAAAGGTACTTCAGGAACTGGATTTAGCTGAAGTGGTTCTCTTTGCAAATGCGGTCTAGTACTAGTGCATGCTGAGCAAGAAGAAAGAACTGTATCAATGTCTTTTGATAATGAAGGACAAAATACCAATTCTCTTACTCTTCTGTTAGTGGATGTGGATCCTGAGTGACCACGATGCAAAATCTGAATATATTCTTGTTGAAGGAATAATGCCATCTTCCATCAACAATTCATCTATGTAAGGAAAATAGGCTTGCAACTCAAGTGATACACTAGATTGCTTTGATGGCCATTAAACATTAATATAGTGATTGAGCTTCTGTGAAATTGGATCAGTGTGATGTCTTAACTCATCAAGTCTAGTGGTGAAAAAATTATGAACTGAAATCACATCACAGTCAAAAGTCTCTGCATCAAGCTGTTCTGTTGTAGTTCTAGGAGATCTGGCTAAAGTATCAGGCAGACAGAGTAATTTCCCTTTAGTGTAGACCAATAGATTGCACTGGTCTTCAGACTACATAGAATAACAAGTTGTAACAGCTCTCTGCCAAATAACATGAAAGGATCACTGAATCTTCGGTTTGAATTTCTTCACCTCCATAAGCAACAAGTCTCACACTACTGGTTACATTGAGCTGTTCGTTAGTTCTCACTTCTGCAAATGTGTTTGCTGATATAACATTACACTTTGACCCAGTGTCTACTTTGAGCTCTGTGGATTTTCCATTAATCCAGACTATACAAAACACTTCACCTCTTGTTAATAAGCTTACTGCATCAACTCTTTCATAAAGCACTGATAAACCATCTACATAGAAAGCTGACTGTTTTGGCTCTACTTGATCAACTTGCTTTTTCATGTGACCTTTCTTTACAACTGCATGAGGCTTACTTGATTAACAAAAGTTTTGGAAATTATTCTGTTTTTTACACTTGTGACATTGCTAACCAAATGCTAAGCACTTTCCTTTTTTAGACTCTTGATTCACACCACAATTGTGACAGTTAACAATAAAGCTAGATTTGAGTTTTGCTGATTCATGTTTGTGTTGCACTGAGCTGGCGCTGGAGCTTGTACTTTTCCTGGAATCTTCTAGAAAACCTTGTGGCTTCTTGTAAATCATGTAGCTGCCAAGTGCTTAGGCCTGTTCTTGCTTACCATGTGTTGCATAGTGTCTACATGTGCTCTGGAGCCAACTGAAGCCATGCTGTTGTCAGTCGCAAGCATACCAGTATGCTTGCGACTGCCAACTGAAGCCATGCTGTTGTCAGTCGCAAGCATACTGGTATGTTTTTCTGTCACCTCATGGATTTGACAAATCTCTATGGCTTTACTCAACATTAAATCACTGTCACAAAGTCAAATCTTTCTCATAGCAACACTATTAATACCACATATAAGCCTGTCCTTTATCAGCTCATCTTTTAGATCACCAAACTAACACATCTCAGCTCTGTTTCTCAAGTCAGTTATATAAGCTGCAAATATTTCCCCTGATTTCTGATCTCTTGTGTAAAACAAATGCATCTCTAATGCAACATTCATCTGGGGATTGCACGTTTCTCTAAACTTGCGCTTCAGGCACTCGGGGTGTTCCCTTGATTCAGCATGTACAACAATATGGTAGTCTGCACCTTCTCTTTCATACACAACTGGTGCATACACAAATGAACGCTCTTTTTCTATGGCCTCTGAACCTGCTAGCTTTAGCAAAAGGAATGCCCTGATGCATGCATCTCTATCTGTATAAGCTGCTTGTATGAAAATATTGTACTCTGAACTTATAATTTCATTGGACTTATCAGAATTATGTGGATGAATGAACTTGTAGTACTTTTGAATAACTGGACTTTGCAAAATAAACTTCTCGGGCTTTACGATACTTTCAGAATTTTATCGGTAAAGGCAGAAATGCTAAAGTAATACACCATTACTTGCAATACTTTTGGATTTTTATCGGTAAAGGCAGAAATGCTGCAGTCATTTATGATCACTTGTTAAAGTCATCACTTTAAGAAACATTTGAGAACTTTACAATGCGACTGAGTAACTCACGAGCACTGTAATACTCTTATAATGTCGTCTTTTGCAAGAAACACCTCTTATTAATGTAAGAAACATGTCAAACATCTGCATAATGCAAATAAATCGAACATCTGTTGCCCAAAACTCAATAACTTTCAAAGTAGATGCACTTTGCAAATAACTGCATACAGCACACTGAAATGTTCCCAAAATGGTGGTACCTTGCTAGGCAACTCTTTACAGTATAAGAACCACTATGTAATGGCGGCACTTTGCGAATAGACACACCCAGCACAAGAACTTTTTCAAAATAGCTATACTTTTGACAGGATTGCACTAAATAGTTGCACTTTACATGCAAAGAACTCTTCTAAATACATGCACATTAACATGCACACACTGTAAGCACTTTTACACACTCTGAGATACTTTGAATAACTTCAGTTATGCTCTTGGTTATGCCCAGCCACAGTACTTTGCTCAAAACACATGCAGTCACCTTGCTTTATTTTTGCGTAACGTGCCATTTTCTGTTCTTATTGTAATTGTTTTGCTTGTTTAAGCCCTTTTTATGCCCAATGTACATTTTTGTGCTCTTTTTACTCTAAACATGCCCAACTTTGCCTCAGATACACTTATTTTGCTTTACATATATTTGTTTTCTGCTTTTCTGTTAATCATTTCATCTAATATTTTAATCTTAAACATTTTCTTTAGTTAACAAACTTTCGTACTTTCCACCTGCCTGATATTGCAGTTTGTGCCCTTGTAATGCCCCTTTATTTCATCTTTTGCATCAAGTAAATAATGTGTTCTATTTCTCATTACCTTTGATTCTTTCTGGTTATGTTTGTGCTCTTTTCTCTCAGTTTTACCCTCGGTGTCATCTTTACATCTCATGGCTCGGAATATTCTTCTCTCTCTCCAATCCAGGCTCTGACAGTATGTTGCTTTCGTGTTAGGACACAAATAAATGAATCTTCGTGGGTTCTGTTCAAACACCTTTATTATATACAAACACATTACTATTGTTGACTATAGACTGTAACTTAAGTAACTTAAATATAATCAATGACTATGATCATGCATGCTCACTCCCTAGGTGGTCCTTCAAAATGGCACTAAGATTGTGCACGTGTGTGGGTTATATACGTGCATGTACAGCCTTGCATGCTTCTTAAAGATATAAACACACACACTTCACACTCTGATCTACAGTACTCGTCTGCTCTTCCAAAACTTCTGTTTCATTGTTAGCATGCACTGTTATCAGGCAATGCATATGAAGCAGGTTTACTTAAGAAGAATGTGGCATGTTTTGCTATTCATACAAATCTTAATACCATATTTCAGTCCTGCTGTTTTGATGACCGTGATGTTGAGGAATACACTTATTGGTTGTGAGAGGATATTTGTGAGATTCTTGGCCATTTCTATGATTCTGTTTTTAAAGGAGATCTCAGAAGATAATAAGAATGTGTGTGTGTGTGTGTGTGTGTGTGTGTGTGTGTGTGTGTGTGTGTGTGTGTGTGTGTGTGTGTGTGTGTGTGTGTGTGTGTGTGTGCATGTAGTTAGCTGCTTGGCTGGTTTGTTGGCTCATTGCTGGTTCTTTGGTTTGTTGATTGTCTGTTCCTTTACCCAGCATGCAGTCTCAAAGCCTTTGCTCATGATTAGAATTAGCCCAACGCCAAGTAATATGTCACTTCCCTGACTGCAGTTTCAGTGAAAATACTGTGACCTGATACTTTTCACACAGCACAGCAATCCACATTATTTATTTATTTAACATGTGTTAACCGGGAAAGTCTGACTTGGAACAAAGCCAATTTTCAGCAGAGGCCCGGGGACAAATGCTCTAAATGCATGTCTTTTTAATTATTATCATATGCTGTCATATCTGAGATGCATATCAGATTCTCTTCAGTTACAAATGTATACTTAATCTGCTAAGGTCAGTGTGAAAGACAATTAAAATTAAAAAGGAAAAAACTATTTCCCTACATAACAAAAATATTCACTATGAAATGTAAAGTGAAACTGTAAATAACGAGGTCAAGAATGACGGATAGTACTTATTCCACAAAGTCACAGATGAACACCTAGCATAGTCGTAACCCATTGAACTGCTCAGACCATGGCAACTCCTTAATTTCTCTCTCTCTCTCTCTCTCTCACATGCTCACTCTATCTCTGTCTTCAATCTCTTAATCAAGAAGCATATTTCTATATAACAAATACATATTATGTTTTTGCAGGTACAGCTGATACAAAAGAAATTCTAATGCACCAAGATGGACTGTCTGAAGGCCACACAGAAAGAAAGTATTAGCTGCATGTGTCATTTCTGCATCTTTTTTTTCAAACACTTTTATTGAATTATCTGTATCTTAGTTTGAGGAATATATATACATACACACACACACACACACACACATATATACATATATATATATATATATATATATATATATATATATATATATATATATATATAAAAGGAAATAGATGCCCACCAAAAGAACTGCTTACTGGACAAAACATTAGTGAAGCCTGACATCATGCCCCAGGTTACATGACTTACTACCCCTTTTAACTGAACTTTCTTTAAGAACTTAAATCTTCTTTATGTACTGCTGTATTTGACATCACCATGTAAATAAGATACATATCTGTATAACGCATTACCTTGCAGTTACTTACAATGCTTCAAAATGCTGTAACCCAACTCTAACTACATGTATTACATGACAGTGAGAAGAACAATATAAACATTAAAATTATGTGTTCAACTTTCTGCAATCCTGATATCTGAGGGTTTTAATTAATTGGCCAGATCTGTATATTTACATACAGATATAGTTAATGGCTTTGTTAGTGTCACTCACATTAGCAGCTTCATGAGCTTCAGGATGAGGTATCTCACCTTATATAATGTAAAGAATCTGTAACATGTTCCATACCAAACATCTGCAATAAAAATTAATTGTATCCATTAATAATTTACCTTAAAGAGTACTGTTTTTGTATTCTATACTGAGACATCTAGATGCATCCATGCATCTGGTAGGTATATCAAGTGTGTCCTGCTTCAGTGGTAAATTTGTGTACAGAGCAAGATCATTTTCAAAAGGGGTCCTAGGCAGGGTAATGGACCATCACCCCCCCCCCCTTTTCTGCAGCCATTCCAGTGTCCACTTATTTGGCTGTCTCTCCCCAAGTACCATAAACAGTGGTCAAACCTGTCAGTGCACATTCAATTGTCTTCTTTACTTTTGCAAAAGTTACAGATATTTGGATTCAATTTAAAACTTTTATTTCAGATTTTGTTGCACAAACACCGATGGTCATTTGTTAAACAAAACCATCCCACATTGTAAAACAGACTTAGCATGAGCAACATTAAACTTCTTTTTACTTGGAACTCACATTCATTGAAAATGTATCTTGCTAGTGATGGAGGGAGTGTAACTTGGATCCAATGCTGTTTTCAAACCGTGGACCCCCTCAACATATACATGCAGTATTTGATTCTTCTTTCTAATTGTTTTATATTTGTTGTTTGATACAGCAACATTTGTTAGAGTGCATTTTAAATTTGTAGTTTTGAACATTTTTCTAGTAAGCAATTAAAAAAGCATGACTCAATAATGACAAAGTACCAATTTCAGAATATTTCAACAATAAAAGGACACAAACTGATATCATGATAACCGACCAATATCAGAACTCATCAATTATGACCCTTGATCACCAGCTGTGTACACATCTCTATGATAAAAATGGCCATGCTTTACACAAATGTATGCTACTCCTACAAAGACAAACTGACCACTTCTTAACTTTATTAGCTCAGCAAGATCATTTTAAACAAAGACATCCCCAAACTCAACAATTATAGCTACATTGTCGACTGCATCCTTCTCAGATGTCTGTGTGTCAAAAAAAAAAAACAATAATTACCAATGTCACATATTTCAAATTTGTTTCACTCAGGTACACACTAGCTAAAGTATTCCAACATAATCACATACTAGTCCTGCAAAGCCAGATTAAAGACCATTTAAAATGCCCAGATAAGAGCATAAAGTACTTTTATCCACCAAGATCCCCCAGTCCCACCAACAGTTATAGCCACTTTGTTGTCTGTGTACAGTCTATAGTTATGAAGAAATAAATTATACATACTTTATTGGTTATTTTGAATGAACTATGTGAAAGTACATACATATCATACTATATGATCAACCCATATGTAGTACACTTTAATTGGAAGTGTATTTATTAGAGTATAAAAAATATTTACCTATTGATAATATGTAATAAGTCAATATGCACATTCTCTATAGAAATAAAAGTCATCTAAACAATTCCACATTAAAGAGAGTGATTACTATTGCAGAGATTGCAGCTGGCAAACAACTTTGCATTTCAGTGCGTCATCTACAATTATAGTGCCTGATGCCCTGGAAGAATAAATTGCCTCTATTGCATTAAAACAGTGCATTGGTGATAATGTCATAACATTTGCTGAGGTTGATAAGCTATGCAATAGGAAATGTCTGGCAAACAATGGCAACAGGTTCATAGTTACTAGGCATATAGTCCTGGTAACCATTAAAGAGACTAGCATAAATTCCTAAATGCTGCAAAGCATTGTCTGGTTAAATGACTTGCTCAATGGCACACAGGTGGTAAATGAAGGTTGAAAGGATCAAACCCTACACCCCTGCCACAGGAAGCAGCTGATTAACAAGTCAGAGCTTTAGTTCTCTTTGCAAACTGTTACAGTTTTTAACTAAATGCAGAAATCCTTTACAATCTGATCTTGCATAAAAGACTGCATCACAGTAATATGCAGCAATGACCAACTAGTTAAGGATACAGTAGGGTGTGGATTATCCCAATGTCAGTTGTCCAAAATGTCACTTATCCGAACGCTGCCTGTGTTGTGTACAGAGTTGTGTCTGTACGTGCGTCATTATGTCTGTATGTGTCCTTCCTACTGCATGGAATTTAACTTTCATTGCTGCTTCCCCTTCATGGAAAACATCTAAAAAAGTATGTGTATGTGACAAAATGTCTTTTGTAAACTTCAGATGGTGTTGCTGGGTCACTTTTGAAAAAAGAAGTAAGTGTTCCACATAATGAGAGGTAATGTTGTGTTCAGCACTGTGGATGTATACAAGGCTGAGAGGTATAATTTGGCAGTGCCAAGATTTTCCCTTATCAGCAGTGCTGACAGGAGATGTCATCTGTTGGAGCTGGTGGTGCATACTGTTTACTTACCTGCTTCTGACTGGCCTGGAACATGGGCTGTGTGCATGCGCTCACACCGGAAAAGTTTCATGCAGTTTTGCATTTTAGGCCCAAAAACAGTTTTACCATAGTATTTTGTTTTAGTTAAGTCATTACGTTTTTGTATTAAGTGCAAGATAGTTAAGATAAATTTTAAATGTACTTACATGCATTTATTTATTTTTTTTTTACAAAATTATAATGGGATCACGATAAGAACCTGAAATAACACAATAATAGTTGGAACAATTCTTGGAATTTCCTTTCATTAAAATTAAACTTTTCATGTTTAATAATATTAAATGTGTGTGTGTGTGTGTGTGTGTGTGTGTGTGTGTGTGTGTGTGTGTGTGTGTGTGTGTGTGTGTGTGTGTGTGTGTGTGAGCACGTGCGCATGCCTACACGCATGTGTATAGAAGTTTTTTATCTGGCTCAATTATGTATAGGTTTGATTATTGAAACAGTTTGATTATCCAAACAACCCTATGTCCCAATTAGTTCAGATAATTGACTCTCTACTGTAGATTTAGAACTATAGGATATATAAAAAGAGTCATAATGTCTAGGAAATTAGAAATTATTAAATCATTGTTTGTAAATTATATTAGACCCAAACTAAATTACAGAATAATAACATGGAAACCTCAAAGGTATCTGTTGAAGTTATTATGAAAGATTAAAATATCTGAATTCATTTAGAACCCTCTGTAGATATTTATGAGGATATTTTGTTCACATATATTCAGGTATATATAAAAATGATTTCCTCTGGGAATGCACAATGTTATCAAAGAGTGATAGAAAATATCACACAACTTGTGTAGGACATAAAGTTGGAATGAGAGAATTCTTGATTGTTTCTCTGAGACAGCAGCTAATGCATGGAATAGACTAAATTATATTAAAGCAAGCACTAGGTTAGACATTTTTAAGAACTACATGGTCACATTATGGGAATAACTGTTTTTGGCATACTGGTAGACCAGAATGGCATTATTGCCCATGTCTGAAATATGTGCATGTACATATGTATGTGTGCAGTAAGAATTAGGAGTTTTTTGGCTTGACCACACAAATAACATCTACTCACAGGTATAATTCAGATGAAGTGACCACAGTTTCATAATAAAAAAAAACTTATGATGATGTGCCATATAGCGGCCCTTGACAAGGATGTGGGAGCACTTTAAGTGGGGGTCATGAGGTATGTCAGAGAGATAAAACATAATACCTTGACCTCCCCAAACCCATTCCATGGCTCACAGTTTTTTTTTCTGATCACACCTTTGCAGCAGTTTCCTTACAACTAGATTTTCAAGTCTCTGTGCCCAAAAAAAACAGACAGAAGCTACAGAATCCAAGCCAGTCAACCCATTTTTCAGTTAATACTCCAAGCATCAGCAAGCTAAGGCTAAAACATCTGAGAAAAAGTAGGCCGAACATGGGAAGTTAAAATATAAAACAAGGAGGCAGGTGGGAAGAGGCTCCACCATTCCCTCTAAGCAGCTTAGACTCAGAAATCTCTTCCCACACAGCAAGATAGTCAAAGAGTCAGATTATACCACCGATGGAAATCTTGGTCAAAATATACCATGGCAGCTGGATTATGAATATTGTTAAATAAGGATACAGGATAGAATCTGAGACTATTCCTCTACTTATGGGAATGCTACAGGTACAGAAGGAATAATTTTATTTTTTCTTGACCCATCTCAGCAATTCCTTGACCAGAGGTTAATGGTGGAAGAGTTGTTGAGATTGGAAGAAAGTTTAGGGTTTACTGCCACTTTTTTCAAGTTACCAAGAAAGATGCATTTTTGTAAACTGCAATTTATTAACTTTTTTATCAAGAATGTAATCAAAGAATCATTATAACAACTTGTCAACAAAACTTAAAGGGGAAAAAATAACAGCTATGAAGATAATATAATAATCAAACTAAAGAACTATAAACAATATTTAAAGTGTTCAACTTGTGCCCCAAATCATTACAGCTACATAAATTAACACATAATACGTTCAAAGAACCAGTCAGTTATGGGAGGCCTGGAGTTGCCTTATGCTCTCCAGAATGAATAAATATACTCTCCACTGATGTGGAAGACGATATCATGTGGCAGAATCTTTAAGGACTTACAAAATACAACTTAAATCTTTTAACAAATATTATATAAACCCCAAAAGATAGATTATCTGTTGCTTTCCAATGGACAACAGCAATCAGCTTTATAAAACTGGCAAGAGTCCAATATACTTGTAGCAGTGGAAGGAGGTGGTCTTCAGTCTTGGGAGTAATACCAAATAACCAAAACTCACAATCCAAAGTAATACTCAAAGCATAAACCTTACTCAAAGTTTAAGCCAAGAATTCCCAGTAGACCCTACTACAGGGCAATTCCAGAACTTATGGATATTGTCAACTCCTTTCAATCTCTCTCTCTCTCTGGAGGCTGATTTTGTACCTATCAGAGCTTTACCTATTCTTGAAGGTGCTCATATTCAAGATGCACACCCTGAAGCCACTAATCCTGCTTCTCATACAAAGGGTCTTTTGGATCACATTAGACCTTGAACACATACTTGTATACCTCTTTCTACAAATATCACAGAACATTCCTGAGGTTCAGAGTTGATTCCCATCATTAACAGTTTTCTTCCTTGTCCTTTGGGCACTCTACTGGTTTCATTGGTTGATGTCTTAAACATAAAATAGGTCCACATCTACCTGTTCCTGGAAGTTCAAACACAGTAGTAAATATTAGACTGCCTGAAAATTACCCAGGAAATAAGGATTTTCAATAAAGCTCCCCAAAGTGAGTCTCTCACCAGTCACCACAATGATTTTCCTTGTGGCTTCCATGAACATAGAAGAATGAGTGGTGTTCCTCTTTAAAGACAAGGATCAGTCCCTACAAACAATTTTTCTTTTCAGATGCCACTGTTCTTTAACTTTTGCTGTTGAGTGACTATGTTGGTATTACAGACATGCATTGTTTCTTTTCTAATGCTCTAATTTTATTGCAGTTTGTTTTACTTTTAAATTGTTTTATTTTGTTTTTTTAGAGTTTTCAAAGTTTTTGGTTAATGATGGTTAGTAAATATTTTTTTTCCATTCTGTGACTCCATGGGAATTAAATATAGCTGTTTTGTGGGAGGAGCAAACAGGTAGCATTTTTTATTATGGTAAGTAGACTAGGAAAAGGTTTAATAGATTGAGCTGCCAGTGCTCTTTGACTGATGCTGTGCGACTATTTTGAATTTTTCCTCACCCACCCATTGAGTCGCTGCTGTGCATTTAAACATAATGGCTCTTCAGTTGCCCATACCTACAGCAAATATGAATCCTTCCAGTCTCATCTCATGTGTTCATACTAGTGAGCACAAAAGCAGCAGACTGGGAAGGCTGTTCCCTTAGACTGTTGAGTTACCCTAGCTTTCTGAAGTTTTCACCCACTTAGTGTGCACTGCAACACATAATAGAGTACTGACCAATTTTCTTCTATCTTGCTTTTAAAATCAGGAACAAGTCTGTGTATGGGACAAGTCTGCCGATCATTTTGAGCCTATGAACTACCTCTCAGGAATCCTTTTGGGATTAGTGTTTCTTTGTTACTGGTGAGTGAAGGAGCAGGAAGAACTCACCTAGCCTTTCTAGAGACTGACAGACACTGTAGAGCTTGAAAACTGCTTCTTCAGAGCCAGCTTGGAATTAGTACTACTGTTTTGCAAGCAAAGGGACATTGATTCTTTGCTGCTTTTAGGTATGATGAAACTAGCCCTAGTAGTAGACAGTTAATACCCAATAGAGAAATCACTACTCTTCATCATTCTTGCCAGACCTAATTCCTTCCCTACAGTGAGTACTGTTAGATTAGTTACCACCTAATCTGACTTTAGAGTACATCTTAAATACTTCAGCCATAAGTCTTCAGGCCCCTCCAACCCTTGGGTATTACAACCAGCCTTATTCCTCTAGCCCCCTCCAACAAGATAACTCAACAGTCTGTTGTCGCTGCATCTGTCTCCAGTCTGATCACATTAGATGATGAAAGGCACTGTATCAAGTGCTTTATGCTTACCAACTGTTCACTGCTTCTACCAATTGATAGCACAACCTGTAAGAGGTGTAATTATTTAAGAAACATGAGAGCAGAGGAAAATAACCACTTAATGATGAGGTAATACTGATAGGCACTTTATTTATTTATTTTTTTTTAATTTGTTAGCCAGGTAGGTGAACTGGTTTATTAGCCCTTTCCAGTCACAATTTAGGTGTAAAACACAAATTACAAGATAATGGTTATTACACAAGTATAAGCAGAATTTAAACAACTAAAACAAATGATTACAATATGATACGAGGATGGTTGTTACACAAAATGAGCAGAGAATAAATGAGTAAATGCACATTGCTTAAATTACTAGTCAGGACTGCTACTCAGTATAGTCAGAGACTCTGAAGCAATGACAAAAACAGTAAGGCAGAGCTTAAGCTATATGAACATAATTACAGATATTTACTGTATAGATAAATATATATATATATATATATATATATATATATATATATATATATGTGTGTGTGTGTGTGTGTGTGTGTGTGTGTGTGTGTGTGTATGTATACTGAATACTGAACACATTTTTAATGCAGGGGGCAAGCCTTCCTGCACCCCTCATGGGGGGGCTGTACCCCCAAACCCTCTGCTAACTATATATAAAATAACTCCAAGATCGCACGACAGTGGAGAAGGGGAAAATTCCATCATTCAGTAATTCAGTATTTTGAATTTTCAGTATTTTTGGATTTACCACAGATTTATTAATCTTCCAAGCAAGACTAGTCTAGTCCTGCATGGAAGCACCCATTTAGGAGCAGGATGGCAGTGCACCATACATATTAATGAAGGCACACTGCCAGAGCTCCCAGGCTTACATGGAGCAGGTACGAGTACAGGGGGTGTGTCTGAGAGCAGAGCTCTCAGAATAAACACGCCCCTGCAATGTTGAACAGCAGAAAGTGGAAGTAAATGAGCGAGACATAGGTGTCCGCATATCCCCACCATCAGTCCCCCATGTGTACAACAGCAGCAGGACATAAAAATCAAAAGAAGAAATCCCTGCATTGTTTCCTAAAACTCCGAGTACAGCTAACCGTAGATGTGTGGGTGTGCCCATTGCTGAGCTACGGATAAAGCAGCCTAAAAGGCTGAAGAGGATAACAAGGATGATATATGCAAATGAAGCATCTCAGAAATAGTGTAGTAGGCAGAGCGTTCGACTAAGAGCAGGCATTCCCAGTTCGAGTCCCAGTGCAGCACAGTCTATTTTACATGGCAAAGCATGGTATAAGCAATATTTGTATTGCAAAACCCACTAAATAACATATATTTCTGAACTGGATGGAGTACTGCAGGAAATGCACATGTGAAAAGTCAGTATCATAATGAATAAGGCAGCAGTAAGCAGGTGTAAGCACAGATAAGCAGTAGTAAGCATATTTAAGCACTAGTAAGCATGTGTAAGTGCATTTGCGTGGGGGTAAGCACTGCCTACACAGATTAAGCAAAGGAGAAGCTAACTGGGTGTAAGAAACTGTGACCAGAAGTTAGCAGTGCCGACCTCCATGCAAACCTGCTTACAGCTGCTTTAAAGTGCCTTAATCACTCTGTATCCAAAGGCCGGTGTTTTGCCCAGCAACAAAATAAACAGTCTCTGCAAGGCTCGAACACAGGACCCTGCATACTATACATAAAATGATTTATCACTAAGCCATAGCAGATATACATAACCTTGCTGTTTTCACAAACATATCCAGCTCAATCAGTCAACAGTACAGGAAATGTAATAATATCATACCACACAACCTCTTAATGCAAGAATTCAGGACAAAGTGTGCCAAAATGTGGGTACAAATAGGGATATATGTCAAATACTGCTCTAATACACTTAAAACACTGCTAGTTATACAGTTATATGTACGAGAACACATATTTTGAAGGAGATGAAGTCTGAAACACAAAAGTGTTGGCACAAGTGACTGACTTCTATAATGAAGAAAAAATCCGATCTCTAGGAGCAAACAGGACTAGTAAAAATAACGCTCTTTATTTGAAGAATCACGTTTTCGCTCCCGCAATTGCAGGTGCTTTCCTCAGACAATAACAAATTAATAAATTAAGACCATCCATTTTATATAACAGTATTCCATGATGTCACTTCCTTTTGTATTTTAAACAGCAATTACAAACCAAAATACCGAAGAGAAACCATCATTTTTTTAAAATGTCACTTCATAATGATAAATATATGTTCCATATCCACACAATCTTACTATAATCTATAATCTATCTATAATCTATAATCTTACTTCAAATAAAGAGCGTTATTTTTACTAGTCCTGTTTGCTCCTAGAGATCGGATTTTTTCTGTGTTTGTGGATTCCTGTGACTTCTATAATGAGATCATCCATGTCAGTTGCCAAGAGAATGAGTTACAGGCCAAAAATATAAGCCGAACATGCATGGACATATGCACAGATATATATCTGTAAATGTAGACAGATAGACAGCTATATGTATATATATATATATATATATATATATATATATATATATATATATATGTATATAACTCACAAATAATCATATAACATCAATTGTACATAGATAAATATATTCATATGTATGTTTATATATATATATATATATATATATATATATATATATATATACACACACACACACACACACACATATATATATATATATATATATATATATACACACATACATGTATATATATACATATATATATATATATATATATATATATATATATATATATATATATATATATATATATATATATATATATATATATATAGATATATATATATATATATATATGTATATCTATATATATAGATATATATATATATATATATGTATACATATATATATATATATATATATATATATATATATGGGGTTTCAATACATAAATATATATATATATATATATATATATATATATATATATATAGATATATGTATATATACAGATAGAAATGTGTATAGCATTTCCACATGGGAACAAAATCCAGAACCACTCATTACAACATAACAGACCATAAGCACTGTTAATGGGGATGGGGGCTCAAATGAGGGATATCTGGTAATTAGTGCTATCTTACCCCCACCCACAGCCCTAACAGATATGTTGTGCAATCCAATATCCAGCACATGCAGTTCTTGACTTCAAGACCCTCCACAACAAAGCTACAATGCTTTAACAGTTATCCAATTCACCTGTAAATGTCAGGGAAAATATCTGTAAAATATCATGCAGAAAAGTCATCATACCGTAGGGAATGTACAATGTGGAAGGGGTACACATTACAATGGTACAGATATGCACACACATCTATACATTGACAAGTATGTTCATATATATATATATATATATATATATATATATATACATACATATATCGATATAGATATATATGTATTTAGATAAGATATAAGAGATATATATATATAGGTACATCCACATATACACAGACAAAAGGTATTAGTAGCCATACCTATATAGAAGTAGTGTGGAAGTACTGGGTGCAAAGTATATCCCGCAGCCACAAGACCTGTGACGTGTAGTGTGGCAACCATTTCCACAAATGAGAATACTTACATTAAACATATACCCACTCACAATTCAAAGGACAAGACACGACACACAGGTATGCATACACAGAAAACCTTTATTTGTGTACTATACAATAATGTATGCCATTACTTACAGCACATACATTTTGAAATATTTAATCAGTGATGAATGCAAGGGTCACACAAAACAGTAGATGCAAGCAATGTGGATATATAACATACTATGCTGTCCAGGCCAAGGCCTTCAATTGGTACAGCAGTAGACAGAGGATTTGCCTTCAAGATAAGTAACAATCAACAATTACAGATGTAGTTCAGCAGCCTCCAATTACACCCTGTAGTCAAGCCCTAGGGGGAAATGTATTAGTTGTGGTAATGTCAGTGTATCTGTCACATGTATGGACCCTGACCAACATATTCTGTGGGAGTCCATAATATGTCTGGGATGATAGCAGGAATGCTAGCAGTAAATAATGATAGGTCATTACCTAACAACCCCTAACTGTAGCACAGCAGGACAAAGCCTGCCATATATGTGGAGGATAGAGGCAGGAACACAGGGCCATACTTGCAATACTGATGTTACACATCTTGGAAATTGCTGGTGTTACAGGATTTGTTGAAACATACCCTTATGCAAGAATAAGACATCAGAAACACAAATGGATGTAGCCATGTACTGATAGCACACAACAGACAGATTGCCAGTGATATATCTAGTGAAAATGATGAAAACCAACTGATGAAACCACAACAAAAATGAACCAGAAACAGCAGGCTGAAGAAATCTTTCAATATAACAGCAAAACACACAGTTTATTCACATAGAAAACATACAAAAATTCATAAAAGTAAGCACTTTCGTTTAAACTCTGTTAAACTTCATCAGACAATTCTAAAACCATACCTTACTTCCTTTTATATGCATACAAATTAATTCATTAATTAAACACCTTATTAACCAATTAGTTGATAGTGCCCCCTATCATACTTGATGCAACATTACAGATATTACATTTGCTAGCTTACATCAGCCAAAAAATATACGTCATTAAAAATGCAAACTTGCAAATCTAAGATGCTCATGAAGAATCATTTAGATAAAAATACTTTGAAAAATGCATTAATATATATTGAGATATTAAATGCTAAAAAATGTATTACTAAAACTGCTTAGTTGCAAAACAAATAACTGAATGCATAAAAAATAATATATATATATATATATATATATATATATATATATATATATATTATGTATATGATATCTCATTATACGTATGTATATAAAAATTATAAATATGTAAAAAAGCACTTTTAAACACACCATATAAAATGTAAGACTGACAATGGCATGCAGGTGAAATAGTCTGTAAAAGGCCAGCAAAGATAATGTCCCCACAGGGAACATGGCTACAAACACATAGCACAAAGCGTGGTACAAACACATAGCACAAAGCCTGGTACAATACAACATATGTCCCAATGGTAGGAAAGCTGCCAACATACCAATTGCATTCTGTGAATGGTTTGTTGTAGCTGATATGGTGGGTGGAGACAGAGATGTGTATTAAGAGCTATGATAACCTTGCTGTATGAGTTGCTCAGACCTGTTTTTATGTCTTCCAGGGAAGATGGCCCACACCCGATTGCCAGCTTTCAGTGCTGCCGAAACTGATGTCATCGTAGAATACATGGTACAGCACTATGAACTGCTGTTTGGCCAGACAGCCCATGATCAGCAGGAGAGGACTGCCCTGTGGAGTGATCTAGACCACAGGGTCAGTGATGTCAGACTGCAGAACCGCAGCTATGAGCAGGTCCGGCATCATTGCACTGACCTGCTTTGCCATGTACGTCAGCATCACAATGGGGAGGGCAAGCCGCCCATCCACCCCTCAACCATGTGGAGGAGCTTCTCAGCAGCCTTGTGGCACCTGCCTGCCTACAGTACCAACAACTGGCATGGTGCAATGTGGAGGTCGGTGCTACTGACACACCGGTTGAGGAGCGTGCATGTAAGGCCCCAGGTCACATCAGTACACCACTCTTGTTTATGCATCCACCTCTGTACAGGTACATCATGCAAATCTGAGATGACATATACATACCCTGTTGCTGTGTAGTAGTAGGAATAAACAGTTGTGCATAAGCTGTAGTATTGTGGACTTCTACTGTTGATGTACCGTAATGCTGCACTCACCCTTATACAAATGCCACAGCTGTGGCCACTGACATCAATTTTCTCACACTCTTATGTAGGTCCCTCCAGGATACCACCAAGGCAGCAGCCTGTAGCCGGTGAGTATGGTTCATGTGCATGCTTGACAATGCACTGGGCATGTAATAGCTATGGGATATTCCATGCACACATCCAACACACCTACCCGTACTGCATGCTGTACACGTTCACATTTTGTTGCTGTGAAATGCACTGCATCACAGTAGAGACCATGCTTGGATATCGAAAGTGTACAACAGATACATGTAAGATAACTAACATCCTGTCATTGTGAAATGTGTCCACAGGGATGAGAAGCATGGCAGGACACATGGCCTACAATAGGGTCATGTGTGAAACAGCACCCTCATGGCTGTATCTGCACACAATCAGGTTAAGTAACTGTGGCAGATGTAACTCTGACCCCACAGCAATAGTGACAGCAGTGTGTGCATTCCAAGGGATGTGCACATGAGTAGACCTTGCAACCATGCAGAGTTGTGGGACATGTGTAGGGCAGCCCCATAGTAAGGTCTGGTGGTTGTCAGTGTAATAGTCTTGTACTGGTCATACATGCACTGCTGATGTTGTGATCTGTAAAGCAGACATCAGGCATACACAAATTATATCCGTTCACATATCATCCCAGGTATGAGTTGCTCTAACACATAGAGGCTGTGAGCATTGGAGCTGACATAACTGACACAGTACTACATATGCAGCAATGGTTTGTACACCTGTGAGGTATGGTGCACAGTATAAGGCAGGATGCAGAACAGGTCCACACTAACACTTTGTACATGGTTGCAGGGGGTAATAAGGGGAAGAGCCATCACCTACCAACACAGCCCATGCATCATACTCATGTATACTGGAGCTAGCATGAAGTCACTATAGTTGCACTGCATGCTGTTTGTTGAGCACTATATATAATGCATGCTGACAGAAGGTAATGGGAGGACTGTGTGCACAAAAGTTGTGCAACCCCACATGTAAGTGTGTATGTGGGGGGTGGGTGTGTGTTGATTGTGTCTGTAAGTGCAATCTGGTGGAGTGGAGTTTGGTTGATGCATGTCAGATGTGTGTGTACATGTGTGTCTGTTTATGTGGGTGTCCATGTATGCACAGGTGGTAGTGGGATTGATCACATGGCAGTACTTCTCCTTGGGATTGTGCTGTACATGTACATGGAGTGACACATAATACACCAGGACAACCTGTCTGATATGTGAACCCAGGACAGCTGATAGCATAACAAAGTCTGTAGCATGGAACATGCATTGGGAGGGAAAGTACACACCAGGTATACACATCATATTGCCAGCAGCATATAAATAACCAGCTACCCATGTATGCAGCACTACTAATGCAATGGGGAATTACCAGAGCACATCAGTGAGTGTATCCAGATATTACTGTTGTCCACATGATGGGTTGATTGTGCAGCAGATGCGGCATGGACTGAGCAAGATTGTAGTATGATACTCCGGTATGTGACATATGTAGTGAATGTAGCACCCCTAGGGGCCACGTACACCATGACTGGACATACACAGGGTAATACTGGATGACAGCAGTGAGGCCATGTACAACCTACTCCACTCAAGTCAGGGAGGTGATGGAGTAACAGTTCATGTGTTGTGATCACACGTGTAGGCATGGAGAGGAATGATATGTTAATGGGTAGTATTAATGAGTTTATGTTAGCAAGTGCCATGCAGGATGGGGAACATATGTAACTGAATGTGAGACTGTCTGTAAACCCAGGTAAAGGGAGGTAGTAAGGTGGACTGTCAGTGTGTGTGGATGTGTGTGTGTTTGTGTGTGTGTGTGTGTGTGTGTGTGTGTGTGTGTGTGTGTGTGTGTGTGTGTGTGTGTGTGTGTGTGTCTGTGTGTGTGTAAATGTGTGTACCATTATGCAATGCTGTACAGGTCTTAAAGTGTGCATTTGTTTCCCCTACAGGTGGCAAGGTGGGTCAGGGTACTGCCTGCATGTATTCTAAGGTAGGTGTCTGTACAGACACATATGATGATGATGATAATGGTACTGTTGAGGCACAGGTGGGATTGTCAGAAGCCAACACTGCGCCATCATATGTCATCACCCTCCTAGCCACCCCAAGCCCACACACAGTTACAGTGCTCCTACAAACCCCATCACAAGTGGCCATAGCAGAGGGACAGTTGGCGATTGGTGCCAGTGACCAGGAAAGTGTGGTGTCCATGCCAACTGTGTCTGGTCGCAGTCAGCATAGCCAGATGTCCAGCAGGGCATCACATCAGCAGATGTACTGTGTTGCTCGTGGGGGGGCCACTGGTCATCATACCCCTGGCAGAGGCGCCACAACTGGTTCCACCAGGAGTATGTTTCAGGCCATAATTGAGGCACAGGCATGTATAAAAATGTACAACAGACAGGGTCTGAGGCTGCAGAGGGCTGCTTTCTCACCTGTAAATGGCAACCTCCGTGAACTTGCTGCTGCCCTCCATGAACAGACCAAGGTCATGGATAGACAGTGGGGTGAGATGGTGGGTTTCTTCGACCGTGGTATGTCTGTGCTTGAATACGTGGTGGGAGTGGTGCGACGGCCATGTGGACGTAGGCCAGAAACACCAGCAGCTGGTGGTCAACATGGATGTGCCAGGACACCAAGCCACTTGAGTAGTGGCAGTACCAGCCCCAGCACACCACTGGGAGTGCTGTCCATGCCACACCTCAACAGGCCTCAGGCACATGGTCCTGGCCAGTCCCAGGTGGGACATGGTTCCAGCAGACGTCTGTCATCATCAGGGGAGAGTAGCACCTCAAGGTCTCTACCTGCATGTGCCCATGGAACCCCTGGCAGGCACAGTCAGCACATCCATGGTGGGAGGTGGTGAACTGCACACCCTGAAGGTATGGTCTGCAGCTGTCCAACAACACCTATATAGGGCAGCCACATGGCAGAACTGTGTGCATGCATGCCCACACACTATGCAGCCACACCTAGGGCGACCCCATACTGACACACACCACATCAACATACCCCAATAAATGATCTAAACCCCTCACCCACACGCATGGTGACATATGTATGGACCACCCTCGGCCTCTGGCAAACCAGCAACACACCATGTGCATATGATGATACCTGTGACACATCCCTGTCATCCATAGCCAGAGTTCTGTAGTGCTGGCCTGTACTTCAGGGAAGTAGATGCCAAAGAATAGCTGTGCCAGGACCGACATTGAAGTACTCCAATTGTCACTTGTCTGGAGCAGGGCCTGGACATGGCTACATTTACAGTCTGGGTTCAGTCGGTAAGTCAGTTGGCAACCCATCGAGTGACACAGGTGTTTATGGCCAGCTTCGTAAGTTTAACTATGTCTCTAGACTGGGCGATGTTGTCGAAGGCCTTGGCCAAGTCCAGATAGGCTGTGCACACCGCCTTACACTCCTCCACAGCTCCGAAGACTGAATCAAAGTAGTAAATCAGGTTCAGGAGACAAGATCGTCCCTTCACGAGCCCAACCAGGGTGGGGTCCAGTGTTTGCTAGTTGCCAATATCTTTGTTAATAAGTTGCATGTTAATGCAGTCCATGCCCTTGCAGATCAGGCTCATCAGACTGATGGGACGGTAGTTCCTGGGATCCAAGGTGGATTCCACCTTGTGGAGTGTGATAACTGTAGCTGTGCACCACTCAGTGAGATAGAAGCCTGAGGTGAGGCTATGATTACACATGGCACTTAGGTGAGATGCAGGGTTATTTTGTAGTTCATGTAGTACACAGCCCGGGATGTAATCTGGTCCCATGGATGCTGTATTCCTAGCAGTGGATACAGTGGTTTCCACCTGTGTAGTCATGATTACTGGAATGTGGCAACCTTTTTTTACTGAGATGGGCCCTTTAGGGGGTGAGAGAAGGCTGAATGTGGCAGTAAATCTGTCTGTCCAGATATTGGCAAACTCCTTTGAATCAGTATATTTAATGCCAATCTGTAGTAGCTCAGAGCAGTTCTGATCATTGCCGCATAGATCCTGGACATAACTATAGAATGCCTTGTGGTTGTCTTTGGAATCTATGGCAATTATATTTATGTAACAAGCTGTGGTGGATTATGAGAGATAGCAGCTTCTTACTGAGGCTGGTAAGTGAGCAGTTTGCATTTTGGGATTATCGTTTTTACAGCAACAGTGTTTTGTTGTATAGTTTGTTCATGGCATTTGAGCACAAGATTTGCTTCCTTGTTTGGAAGACAGTGTTTCGCTTCTGTTTGGGATGGCACAATTCATGCATGAGTGGATGTGCCCATACAGTGCCTTAGTATAGGAGTCACCAGTTGCACTTTCAGCTCCCATCTCCATGGGAGTCATGAGGTTTGTCACATCTGACTTGAGTAGCATGGCGTTGGCTTTGCAGAGGGTATTTTTGGAGGATCCTTACTAGCGGGTGGGGATGGGATGTGGATGTCAATGATGATTAAGTTATGTTCAGGCCTGACCTATGAGGGGTTGACCACTGGTGTGGAGCTTCTGACTCCCATGTTGGTAATGACCAGGTCTAGGATATTGGAGACCCTGGTTGGACAATGGATTAGTTGATCCAGGGTGTTGGAATGTATGAGTTCCAGGAACCGTTGGTAAAAGGTGGTGGTACACAAGTTTTTTTCCCAGTTAATGGCAGAGTATTTGGAATCACCCAGTATTATGGTGTTTGGTTGTATTTTAATGTTGTCCAGTATATTTATAATGGTGTGGTGAGAACCTTGGCCCATGGAGGGGGATCTGTAGCAAGCTACAATTTGGATTGCAGTCTTACCTAGTGTTAGCTGCATCTGGTGATTCTCAGATGTATTGTGTTGGACAGTAGGCTGGAGGTGTGAATGACCTTGGTGAATATGGACACTCCTTCACCTGTAGTGTTGTGGTCTCGGTTTGTTGCCCAACATGTGTGATAAGGGTTGTAAGCTGGTATTACAGGTGTGCTGTCTGGAGTGTTGAACCAGATCCCAGTTACTGCATAGATATCAATGTTCCCTATTTGCAGGTGTGGCTCAAAAAAGTGCCTTTTTAGGTTTAGACTTCTAGCATTGGGTCACATTACTGTCAATTTTGCATGCTTGTATCTGTTACAGTGGTGGTTTTGTCCTTTGAACCTTGCCTAGTTAAGGTGCTATGGGGCTGCCAAGAACTGTAGCCAGTAACCTGAATCCCAGGGGAAACACATGCAGACCATCTCTGCCAGACCATCGTGATTTGTACATCATGTCATCCCAGGCAGACAGATACTGGATCCCCTTTGAATGACATCAGACACAGCCACTTGTTTAAGTCATTGCTGTGTATATGTATATGTGTGAGCATTTATATGTATATATGTACATATATATATCCCCATATATGCATGTGGATATGAATATGTATATATATATATATATATATATATATATATATATATATATATATATATGTCTATATATATATATATATATATATATATATATATATATATATATATGTGTGTGTGTGTGTGTATAGATATGTGGATATATGTGCACACATATATGTTTACATATGTCCAGAACATGGAGTAGAGTCCTATCTCAGTACCAATAGTCCCAACACCATAGTGCAAGGGGATGTCATGGATGTATTGTGGGTATATATGTAGACTGTTGCCACTGTCATAGGGGTGTCTCAACAGGCATGTTTTGTGTGGGAGGTCACATCTGCTGTAGACATGTGCACCACTGCCTATGGAGAGACATCCTAGGGACAGCCAGTACGGACCCACTGCTAGCACAGTAATGATCCTGTGGACTACAGCAGGGATATGACCACTGTATGTGGACAGTGTGGCACTCTGTGGTCAGTCCAGAAGTGTACACATGTGCCCTTCATGCGAGACATGTGGACCACACTTCCCAATGCGGATGTTATTAGCCATATACATGCGTATAGCACAACAATACTGGGGTACATATGCCCACGCAGTGTATGCACGCACACACACCAGTCTGTCCAGACACATAATACCTGGTGCTGCTGAGTTCACATGGCCACATACTACCCAGTAGATAATGACATACATCTGTACAGCATACCACTGCTTTGTCAGACATACACAACAGATATGCTGGGCTGGCAGCAGTATGTCTTGCAAATAACTGGACATAGCAACACACTAGGTATTTACAGTAAGCTGCTATGCATGTCACAAAGCACTGGGCAAACTACAGGCAGACTGCCACAACACTGGAATACATATTGTATGGGGTATACACATGTACCTGCGATTATAGCGGGCTCAACACGCAGGTCACAGCACAGCATAGCAGACACCTGTGAGAAAATGCATACCCACATCCAATGTCAGTGCAGCCATAGCCACATATGATACACAAGCTTAACACTGGAGTGGCATGTAACATCAGATAGAACAGGACAGAGAAAAATGGCATCTACCACAGTCTGTATAGAGCCCATGGTTTGTAAGTGCAATACACATACAGTCGTCAATCATCCTAACACAGGGATCTGCAACCTGCGGATCTGGAGCCACATGTGTCTCTTCAACCCTGCTGTAGTGGCTCCTTGGATCTCTGAGGATTAATGGACACACTACTGCACAACACACACACACACACACACACACACACACACACACACACACACACACACACACACACACACACACACACACACACAGACCCAGCAATCCCAACACAGGAACACAATTATGGACATATGTTAGGTATTGTTCTTATACACTTAGTTATATTATATTTATTATATCTATATATGACCCCGTATATGCTCTATCTTCATTGCAGGTGTCAAACAGCTGTTGTGCCTCCTGATGAAATTAGGTCATTGGGTGAGGGGTCAGGAATGGCTCTTTGGATAGTGAAGGCCACAGACCCCTGCCCTACATGCACAGACAACAGTACTGTATACACAAACACATAATGTCCATGTAATGTCCTTGGAAACAGCCCCTACTACACACACCATGTCCAGCAGTCTGTTATCTGGCTGTCTGGTTATGAGGTATGATGTCAATAACTAATGGTGTACAGACCATATGCACCATACATATGTGGTCTGCATTTGCACAACACATGTGTGCAGTGTAGAAGTCAATGTATGTCACAGTGTGCTATGCCCCTGAAAGGCAGTGTATGGGGGGTATGCACCATAAGTATCCCAGGGTGTTACAACATGCAAGGACTACCAGTAGTAAGCTGCCTTAAGGTATGCGGATGTAAATTACCATACATTTCACTTTGTGAACATTGCTGGCCTACGGCATACTGGCATCAGTTTGAGTGTGATGATTTACAGTTATGCATTGTTATGTGAGAGATACCACCCATACCACCCATAGTGTCAACCCAGGTCTTTTCCCCCCCAGGGATTGCATGCGGAGTGTATTTAGAGGCCACTGGGCTATACATCTGCATTACATACTGTGGATAGTTTGTTATGCTGTGGCCACATCAGTCTTTTCTGTTGGATTACTTGAAGGCTTTGGCATGGACACCAACAGATGTGATATTTTCGGACTACTGTAATTAATGATCTATTTGAGTGTTGCAGTATTCTGTTTGTATGTATGTCAAAGCATAATCAGCTATATGACATGGCATATACAACTGTAATAGTACATACCTGAACCTTTCCTATGTATACCAAACTGTGTGTTGTGTTACATCCTTTGATTTCTCTGTGGGTTTATGTGTCAGGCAACACTTGTCTGTGGTATGGGTGACTCATACAATGTCCATCGGATGAGGTTGCAACTGCAGGGATACTGGCTGTTCAGTATGGTGTGCACCCTCTGATTATGTATCTTCCTAGACATACCTCTGTGTCTGTATGTGTAGTTACATATATATATATATATATATATATATATATATATATATATATATATATATATATAAATATGTGTGTGTGTGTATATATATATATATGAGTATCTGCATACATGTATCTGTGTTTAGTTATCATAGGACTGTTTATACTTATATATTGTCCATTCACTATGGTAGCCAGACTGTACTACATAATATGTTATCAATACCTGCCTGACATAATACAGGTGGGATGGCTTACTGTTGACATGTTGTGGCCATGTATTGTCAGGTCCTGGTTATGGCATTTGCAACAGTTGGTATTGTATTGCAGGGGGGATATCAATCCATGTAAGACATATGTTGCTTGAGCACCCTCACCCCCAATGGTGCCTCTGTTCATATATGTCTTTGTTATGTTCTCTATTATATCTATAGATATATATCTGTATATACATACATATATATATATATATATATCACATTATATATATATATATATATATATATATATATATATATATATATATATATGTATATATATTGACATGTATATGTAGACATACTTGTATAGATGTATACACACACATGCATCTACATGCTAAAGTACATTTCCTGTACTGTTGAATGATTGTGCTGAAAGAAATGTTTCCGAAGCCATCAAATGTATGTATATCTGTCATGGCTTAGTGGTAATTCTGTGGTGTGTAGGGTCCTGGGTTTGAGCCTTGCAGAGACTGTTGCTTTTGTTGCTGGGCAGAACACAGGCCGTTGGGTACAGAGTGATTAAGGCACTTTAAAGCAGTTCTAAGTGGGTGTGCATGGGTTTGTGCGGAGCTAAGCACTGCTAACTTCCGCTTACAGTGTCATACACTCAGTTGGCTTCTATATCACTTAACCTGTGCAGGCACTGCTTACCCCTGAACAAACCGGCTTACAACTGCTCAGAAGTGCCTTAATCACTCTGTGTCCAATGGGCCATGTTCTGCCCAGCAACAAAAGGGCAAGCTCCTGCAAGGGTCGAACCCAGGACCCTGCATACAATAGACAAGGTGATGTACCACTAAGCCATCCAAGATACAAAAACTCTGTTGTTGTCAGAAACATATCATCCAGTCCAGTAATGCAACAGTACAGAGAATGTATATCAACATCTAGATGTATGTCTGTGTAAATATATTAGTATCTAAACAGATACAACATATCTATATATGTAGATATATAAATATATATATATATATATATATATATATATATATATATATATATATATTTCTGAAACTATATACATATATATCAATATATATGGACATATATACATGCAAATGCCTACATTGACACATATATCTGTCTATACCTATATGTCTACATATACACAGCAGGTTACATATGTGTATGCAGATATATATATCTATGTAGTTATATACGGGCATAGTTTTATATATATATATATATATATATATATATATATATATATATATATATATATATATGTTAGCAGAAATATATATCTATATATATATATATATATATATATATATCTATATATATATATATATATATATATAGGTATATATGGCCATACATCTGTAGATAGCAATGGCAGATTAATAAACACACATATGTCCTCATGCACCGTTAATGGGGTTGAGAGGCCTCACACACTATACATCTTGTACGAATAGGCATCCCTCCTACAGCCAAACAAGTCCGCCCTGCAATACACTACCAAGTGTTGCAGATCCCATAACCAGGACCTGACACAACATGGGCACAAGATGTTACCAGTACTACATCCCACCTGTATGATGCCTGGCTGGTATTGGTAACATATCATGCAGTACAGTCTGCCTCCCATAGGAAATGTAATATGTGGAAGCCATCAACATCCTCAGGATACAGATACACTGACACAGATATGCAGATACAGACACACACACACACACACACACACACACACACATATATATATATATATATATATATATATATATATATATATATATATATATATATATATATATATATATATATATATATATATATATATATATATATATATATATATATATATATATATATATATATATATATATATATATATATATAGAGATAGACATGTGACTACACATACACATGCAGTTATATGTACAGTAAGATACATATGTAGAAGGTGCACGCAATATGGAACAGCCACTATGCCTACAGTTAACCCCTGAACGACTAGACACTGTATGGGCCATGCATACAAATGACATTTGCTGCCTGCAACATATATCCACAGAGAGGTCTTAGGAAATACACCACACACAGGTTTGCAGACATGGAAACCTTTAATTGTGTACTGTTACAGTTCTATATGCCATGTCATATAGCTGTTCAGACACTGACAACCATATAAACAGAGTAATGCAACTGCGAAACTGTTAGACTAATACAGTAGTCTGGAAAGGTTAAAAAATGTTGCTGCCCAGGCCAAGCCCTTCAAATTGTACAATAGTGAAGACAAACTGGGCCACAGGATACCAAACAATCAACAGTATGTAATGCAAGTGTATAGTTCAGCAGCCTCTATCTACACACTGTACAAACTCAGTAGGTGGTAAAGATGTCATGTGACCACATGGGTTGTAACTGCTGCATAACAAGGCATAACTGACACCATCACAAACTTACTGACAAACAGAACAGTCTGTATGCTAGGGGGCATTAGGTTTGCATTATCCCAATCCATTTAAGTAATGTAAATATATGTGACGTATATGGTACTGTACATCCAGATATCTTAAGCCAGCTCACCCCTGATACCCCCACATTTTGTAACAACCTACATCATTTATGGTGCTCCCCCCTAGACTCAATAATACCTGGCCATATACCACTGTTACACACACTGGCCTCTGGAGTGCATAAGGGCACAATTGTATTGTGTAGGTGACGCCCACACATATGTAGCCCCAACCCCACCATATGTGTGATGGATACAACAGCAGTGGACTGATGGCAGCAATGGCAGTGTGATATACTCACAGCCCACTACAGAACAACCACAGACAGCATGACATATGTGCAAAGCTTGATATGTAGGTGGAGGACAGAGGCTGGAACACAGGCACATATGTGGACAACTGCGAAAACAATGAGTGAATCCAACAGAACACTGCCACACGATAATTCCAAAACCTTTACTTGTTAACGTTTTCGTGTACAAAGAATAAATACACTTCTTCAGACAAGTATTACTGAAACCTCGTGTGAGTTTAAATATACTCACATACCAACAATTGTACTCAATTACCTAACAAATTCATCAATTAAACAATTTAACCATTTACTTTCATTTTAACCTCCTTAAAAACTGCAACTTAGTATAAAAAGCACATTAAGAAATTCTTAATTAAAAACTAATTACTTGAACCTAATTTTCTTCACTATATTGCAAACCATAAAATAGTATACAAAAAATAAGAATATTATTATATTGGACAACTGTTGCCATACACTAAGCAAGGTGCTGGTGTTACAGGATAGTCTGCAACATACCCTTAGTCAGGGAATTGAGGTTAGACACAGAAATGGATGTCGCCATGTACCGATAGCACTCAACACACACACTGCCAGTGTAATATCTGACAGAGGACCTCTGTGGTGGACAGACAAGACCTGATAGGCATAGTTCTGGCCAGCAAGAGGATAGGCCCACAGTTGTGAGCTATGCAGACAGACTGCATTCCAAGGTAACCTATTATGTACAGACACACCCTGTAACACCAGTACTATACATAGCATAACACAACTCTACTAGCAGTCTGTCTGTAGTTCCTGATCCTCATATGAATATGTGGCTGAACCCGAGTGTGCCGGTTCTCCTGTAAGAGGTATTGCTAACTGCTGTCTGTAACACTAATGGCCACACAGAGAAAGGATGTCCATCACACAGGATATGTAAAGAGACCATGCCCACATGATGTAAGGAATTATAGTGGGTGGGTGCCATGACAGTGGTAATTGGAAGTACTACTCATGTGTAATCATATATATATATATATATATATATGGCTATCTGAATAAGTGTATGCACATATATTTCCACCATTTGTCCTAGACATGGAGTGTAGCCCTACCCCAGCCCCTCTGGTCCCAATGTCATAGTTGAAGGGTATGTCAGGTATGTACAGCAGGTATACTAGTAGACTATTGCTACTGTCATTGGGATTGTCTTCACAGACATAGTGTGTGTGTGAGAGGTCACATCTGCTTATAGCATGTGTGCCATTGGCTACTGACAGACATCCTAAGGACATCATTGTACAGTACCGCTGCTAGCACATAATGCCGCTGTGGATTGCGGCAGAGATATTGGCCAATATATGTGGAGAGTCTGACACACTCTGTACAATCCAGAGGTATACACATAAGCCCTTAGTGCAAAACATGTGTACCATGCCTGACAATATGGATATAGACAGCCACGTAGATGGGTATAGCACATAACGTCTGGTATACATTTGCCACCATAGGTTATGCATTCACACACCTCTGTCTGGCCTGACACATAATGGCCGCTGGTACAGGGGTGCCATGGCCGCATACTACCCACTAGATATTGACATACATCAGAACAGCATCTCACTGCTCTGTCTGACATACATGACTGGTAAGGGAGGCCTGGCAGCAGTACATCTGGCAAGTAACCGCACATGACAACTCACTGGGTAAGTACACTAACCTGCTAGACATGTAACAATGCACTGTGCAGGCTGCAGGCAGACTGGCCCAACACTGGCTTACATTTCCTATGGGGGAATGCACACGTACCTGCATATAAAGCAGGCTCAACAGGCATGTCACAGCACAGGGTAAGATACACTTGTGTGAAAGTGCATAACCACACCCAATGTAAACACAGCCACAGCCACATATGGTTAGCTAGCATAATATTTCAGTATATGGACTATCTGTTTTACACCTTCCTCATATGTGCCACTCATAGACTGAGCCTACATATACTGGGCTGCTGCACAGTTTGGTCTGATGGCTGTGTGTGGTATGGGACATGTGTGTGTGTGTGTGTGTGTGTGTGTGTGTGTGTGTGTGTGTGTGTGTGTGTGTGTGTGTGTGTGTGTGTGTATGGCCCTACAAACATGTACGCCAATACAGTACCATACAGTGGAGTGGCATGTAACATCAGGTAGGAGGGGAACTAGAACAATGACATCTACCACAGTCTATACACAGGCTACAGTACATATTAACAATACACACACTGTTGACATTCACCATAAGTACACAGGCCTCAGTACTGTACCAACATCCAAAGAATGTCCAGCTTATGTAATGAAATATAACCCCTACTGTACATAACATGTGTAGCAGTCAGATATATCACTGACTTGTTATCAGATATGATGACACTAATTATGGTGTAAAGCACGTGCACCACTTCATGCACAAAATATGTACAAAGGTTGGCAGAGGTGTGGCTGGAAGCACATACACAGGGCGAGTATTGACATGTTGCTGTGATAACTGCATACATTTACTGTTGTAAAAGGGTTTGTTGTGACATATGTCCTATGAGGGATATGATGTCAGTGACTATCACAGCTTTCACCATTTACAGACTGCAATCCTCACACTACCTTCTGCAGTCCACAGATAGATGCTCTGTCAGTAACACATGAAACCAAAGACACAACACTGCCCAGTCTGCAGATGAACCTACAGATGGGGATTCCTCATAAACATGGAACTGACATGGCAGGTATTGAGACATGTACGACAGCCATATCCACACAAACACTGTTAAACTAACATTACTCCAAATGCAGTATAGCAGTACTTGTAGTCTGTAGTCAGGTCAGGCACATCCCCCTCCTGTTTGTTGCCCTCTTTCCACAGTGTATGTTGTTAGAGGTAAACCCCAATCCATCCAAGATGCTGTTTGCCAAACAAAAGCTCTAGTTCCTGCTCACAGTGGATGAAAAGGGCCAACACCACCATGATGTTCCTAGATATTGGAGTGTGTTTCCATGCAATTGGCTATGTTTTTGTTACCACAGCTGTTTCACGTGCAATCAGCTAGGGGAGGGCTGCAATTCATGCAGAGGCCATCAGCTGATCATGAGCATCACTTAAAATACACATGCTGCTGCCTAAGCAAAGCAGGTGTAGGTCTCCACATCCACCAGAGAGGGGGTGGGAGAGGCAGACAGAAGCAATGACATATCAGGGAGGGGTGTGAGAGTAAAACTGAAGCATGTTTGTGTCACAAACCTACTGACACAGGGTATCAAACCCCTGACAACTATGTAGTGCTATCACAGTTCAATGCAGTTATTGGCTGCGCCACATGGGTTACCTGGTGTGGAGCACTCAGAACATATATGTGATGGTGAGTGACATCTGCAACAGGGATACTATAGCTATATGGTAGGTGATGTACACATGCCTGTCCACATGAACAGGTGTCAGCGTCAACACAGCCACACTCTCACAGGGACACACACACACACTGACACACTTGGCAAGGCCAGGAGTAAAACTCATTAGTAGTGGGATTGCCACAACACATCACTGTGCATGCACCACATGGGTCATACGGGGGGTTGTATGGGCAAAGGGTATGGGGAAGTGTTTGACATCAGACAGCATGCTGCAGTATGCCCATAGGGGTTGTAGGGAGTGTGGATGTGAACATATGCACCATACAACACATACACAAACACACAAGGTGCCAGTACTGACATGCATGGGTGCATGTCTGCATGGGTGTGTAGTGGTCGACTGTGCCAGACGGCTGTACAAGGCTAGGCAATGGGTGTATCTTGGCATCACGCCACATGACAATGGTCTGCATTGTGGCTCAGGGCTGTAGTGTCTGCATTTGTCCACACAGGTGGGTATTGTATCCCCCATCCAGTCACCTGGGTGACTATTGTGTGTGGCCACTGCTGTGCATCGCTTGCCATGTATGTCTTCCTTAGTCCATGACATGGACAGTGTCTGGGATGTGCATACCTCCCACATGCATGTACAGTGACATGTGGAACTGTACCTGGGGTGTCTGGCCCATGTTGTGAACACAGATTATCATTAGATGTGCCAGTCTTGTGCACCTGTGGTGGGAACTTGTAATGGCTGGCAGGTTTACCCTGCACCTACATTGAGAGCATGCTAACAGCATTCCCTGGTGTTGGTGGCATCTGTCCATACAGGGCATGTTATGTCTGTTGTGGGTCACATGTGATGGCACCACAGGTGGTGCAGGTGTCCACTGGGGAACATGGGGAGGTGCACTGTCTGCATGTATGTGCATATTGGACAGAGTGACATGCCCTCTGTAGCCCACTGCTATCACTCCATAGTTACTATCAGTGGCCAATACACAGTGTACTACCCACATATTGGCTGTGCCTAGGCATGTGTGTGTGTATGAGACATGGGTTGAGAGTGTGCTCTGGGTGATACTGGGTTTGCTAACTGTGATTGCCTGGCCTTGATGTCACATGTATGGGCATGGCTTTGCACCCCAGCCTCTCAGCCATTTCACATCTGTTATACCTGTACGGCGGACATTGTGATATATAGTAGGACCACCATATAAGTAATATGCAAAACCCACTCCACATTGGCCACAGGTGTCACACACTCACAATCACCTTTACACAGGATACGAGTTACAAACATACACAAGCACACACACACCTGTCATGTCTGGGAGTAGAACCCCTACCTAACTAGTTTATTACACTACATCACTATGCAGTTATAGTATGCGCCACGGACATTACTGGAGTATGCCTTTCCCAAAGGTGTATTTCACAATGATGGACATCAGCAGGATTGCCAAAGATGAGCATTTGAAATGTACTGTGTGCGACTAGCCTAAAATGCATTGCTCCCTACACAGACAGTGACACACACACAAAACATCCACAACCTACATGTGTGGGTATAGAACCCCTAACAGAGGTCTATATCACACTACAGCATGGAGCTGTTATAGGACACACCATGGGGATTACTAGAGAACTCCTTCCCCAAAGGTGTGTTTCACAATGAATGTCATCAGCAGGATTGCCACAGTAGGCCATTTGAAATGTACTGTGTGTGACTAGCCTAAAAGGCATTGCTCCCTACACAGACAGTGACACACACAAAACATCCAAAACTGTCATGGTGGGGGTTGGGACCCTACCATGGTTCTACTTCCCACTACAGCAGTACGCAGTTACAGGACATGCTACGGAGATTACTGGGCTACAACATTCCCAGAAGTGTTTTTCTAGGTGGGTGACATCAGCAGCCTTGCCAAAGTTGGTATGTGAATTGTAAGGTGTGTGAGTACCCTAAAAAGCATTGCTCTCTACTCAGTCAGAGACAGACAGACATGCACACAAACTCACATACACACAGTTGTCAAGTCTGGGGTTTGAACTCCTACCTAATTACTTCATCACACTACAGCAGTATGCAGTTACAGGATGTGCTACGGAAATTACTGAGCTTCAATCTTTCTAGAGGTGTATTTCTAGGTGGGTGACTCAGTAGCCTTGCCAAAGTTCAGTATATGAATTGTAAGGAGTGTGATTAGCCTAAAAGGCATTGCTTTTTACACAGTCAGAGACAGACAGACACACACACAGTTGCCAGGTCTGAGGTTAGAACTCCTACCTAACTAGTTTATCACATTACAGCAGTACACAGTTATGGGATGCACCACATAGATTAGTGGGCTACAACTCTCCCATTGGATGATCTCAGCAGGCTTGCCATAGTAGTGCTATGGGGAGGGCGGTGTGTGCATGGGCCATAACCCATTCATCTAGGGGTGACACGCCACATGCGGCCACACATGGGGTCATATGTCACAGGTACATGTATACAGCTACTAGATGACTACTTCCTTGTACAGTCATGCTGCACAGCTGGCACATGCATCACATAGTCTGTAGTTCTGACAGGTACTGGTCACTAGTATCTGCAGTGAATGAAATCTGCACCTCATATGTTTTGGGCCCTTTGGCTGTGTGCTGGGTTGGACAGGCCTGGATGGCTCCTTGTCATGGTCAATCTCTTCCACATATCTATGTCCATCTGCCTTAGGCTTATTATAGTGTGTTGTCCTTACATATATGTCTTTATTCCTATCCACTGTGTGTGCAAGGCATGTGTGGTGCATACTGACAAGTGTCTGCACTAACAACTGCAACTGCCAGATATGTCTGGTCCACTGATGTTTGCAGACATGGCCTTCATGTGTTTAAGTGTGTGAGCATGCCCAGTATGACCTTTCAGTATGTTGTTGACTGACATTGCCTTCATTTTAGGTGTGTGAGCATGCCCAGTATGGCCATCTGTATTGCATGTGTGGATCAAGTCCAGGTAGTTTGTACTGCAGTGCTGACCTTTGTGTTGTACACTGACAGGTAGCATGCTGTGTCTCCAGGGTATCCATTGATCATTTGGCATTGACTTTTGCTACATTTCAGCATAGCGGTGGGGGTACACCTGACTATTTCTAAATGTCTACACAGGATTGGGGGGGCACACCTGACTGTTACTATATTTCGTTGTAGGATTGAGGAGGGCACACCTGACTATTTATACATTTCTACACAGGAGTGGGGGGGCACACCTGACTGTTACTATATGTCTAAGTAGGATGGGGGGCACACCTGACACTTGTACAAATTTGCTAGGACTGTAACGGTATGTAAGGTACTCCATTTCAGTCTGTAGTCTTACCTATCATGCTGGCCAGAGGAATACCAGTGTACTACAGTTTTTAGCTTTTAATTACCTACATATTAGTTTCTGACTTCCTAGCCTTCACAACTGACATCCCACTGCCTGGCCTGCTGTAGTCTGTCTGTGTAGGCCTGGGGGGGGGGGGTTACCCATAGCCCTCATTCAGAGGCCGTAGTACAGCATTTGTTTGTATTTGTCTACACCTGTCCTGCTGGCTGTGACTGTTGTTGGGTATGTGACCCCCTCTCCTGACTAGCAAGTGTGAGTCACTTACCTTGTGGGTGTCCCAGTATTGAGGGTGGTGCTGTCTATGTCGGATGCACATAGTACACTCCATACACATGGTTAGGCACAGGTAGTGTAATGTTTAAAATCCCTTTTACTGTATGTGAGAGTCAGAGAGGTCCCAGGTCCCTCCCGTGTCAGTGTATGTGCTATGCATTGCCTCTTTGCCAGGGCCAGGGCATACTGGGCATGCCTCCTTCTGCCTTCTGGGGCAGGCTCAGGTTGTTCCTCCTCTGAGTCACTCTGTGCCTGTGCAGGCCTTGGCAGTGGTGGGAGGCTGTGTGGTCCTGCCCCATGCTGTTCCTGCTGAAGCTGTTTCCACAGGATCATATTGTGTAGCATGGCACATACAAGGACAATTTGGGTACATGTAGTTGGTGAGTACTGCAAGCCTCCACCGGATGTGTCCATAGGTTCATAGGTTCATAGGTTGGTACTAGGCTATCGGCCCTAGGGCCTATACAAGCCTAACCATAACAATTCCCTGGCTATTTCTTCCCACACTATTTACTTTCCTGGACCCCTGTCTAGCAGGGCAACTGACGTGATCCCCGGGGTGAATGTCCTTTCTTCCATCCAAATATCAAGGTTCCTTTTGAAGAGGGCCAAAGAGGTGCTCTGCTTGACCTGTATGGGCAGTCTATTCCAGAGTCCGGGGAGTCTCTGGGTCAGGAACCTATCCCTCCAGCATGTTTTGTTTATTGTGATGACAAGGTTTAGATTCCTTGAGTGTGTGGCTTTGAGGGATTGGGATTTCTTTAAGTGTAGCATGTCCAACAGCTCTCGGTTTGACATGGCCTTGTATGTTAAGCAGAGATCGCCTCGGAATAGACAACAGAGTATAGCTGGAGTTTTTTAAGGCGGTTAGCATAGGGCATCTGCTTTAGGCCTGTGATTCTTTTAGTGAGGTATTTTTGCGGCCTTTCCAGTTGTTGCAGATATTTTGAGAGGTACATACCAAATGGGGCATTGTATTCTATAATGGGTCTAATGAGGGATGAGTACAGTGGGACAATGACCTCCTTTTTTCTTGATGAAAAGCCCTTAGTGATGAGGTGTGCCGCATAGCAGGATTTACTAACTGTTGTGGCAATGTGGTTATTGAAGGTGAGACTACTGTCCACCTGTCTCCCTAAGTCTTTTATCACACTTTCAGTGTTTAGTGTACTGCCACCTATGTGGTAATTTATGGGTACATGTTTTTTCCTGAAGGGGACAACTATACATTTCTTGGCATTTAGCTTGAGCCCATGGCTCTGGCACCAAGCATCTGTTTCTGTAATGCCCTTTTTTAGAGTATCCACGTCATTTAGGGATTCAATAATGGCTCCCAGTTTGCAGTCATCTGCAAACTTTGTTAGCCAGAGTCCATTAGTGTTGGCCTGTACTTCAGAGAAGTAGATGCCAAACAGGAGAGGTCCCAGAACTGAATCCTGAGGTACTCCACTTGTCACTTGTCTGGAGCTGGATTTGGAGTCAGCTACTTTTACAGTGTTTGTTCTGTCAGTAAGCCAGTTGGCAACCCATCGAGTGACGTAGGGATTAATGCCTAGCTTAGTAAGTTTATCTATGATTTCAGAGTGGGGGGATGGTGTCAAAGGCCTTGGCGAGGTCCAGATAGGCTATGTGGACTGCCTTACCCACGTCCATGGCTCTGAAGACTGATTCAAAGAAGTCAGTCAGGTTCAGAAGACAAGATCGGTCCTTCACAAACCCAAACTGGGTGGGGTCCAGTGTTTTCAGGTTGCCAATGTCTTTGTTTATAAGTTCCATGATAATACATTCCATGGTCTTGCAGATCAGGCTTGTCAGACTGATGGGGAGGTAGTTCCCGGGATCCAAGGTGGATCCCCCCTTGTGGAGTGGGATAACTGTAGCTGTGCACCACTCAGTGGGGCACAAAGCCTGAGGTGAGGGTATAATTAAACATGACACTTAGGTGAGGTGCCAGTTCATTTTGTAGTTCATGTAGTACACATCCCAGGATGTCATCTGGTCTCATGGATGCTGTATTCTTAGCTTTGGAGAGTGTGTTTTTTACCTATGTGGCCAATATTACCAGAATCTGGCAATCTTCCAGTATTGAGATGAGTCATTTAGGGGGTGAGAGGGGGGTGAAGTTTGCACTGAATCGATCTGCCAGGATATTGGCAATATCCTTGGGATCAGTATATTTAATGCCATTCTGTTGTAGCTCAGAGCAGATCTGAGCATTGCCATTTAAATGCTTGACATAGTTATAGAATGCCTTGTGGTTGTCTTTGGAATCTTTGGCAATTTTATTTTCATAACTAGCTTAAGGATTTTATAAGGGATCTCAGCTTCTTACTGAAGCTGGTAAGGGAGTTTTTTGCATCTTGGGATTTTCCTCTTTTCTGCAACAGTTTCTTCCTTTTGTTGTAAAGTTTGTTTAGGGCAGGGGACCACCAGATTGGCTTCCTCTTTTTGGAGGAGAGCATCTTGTTTCTATTTGGGATGGCACAATTTATGCATGAGTGGATGTGCTCATACAGTGCCTTAGTGTAGGACTCAGCAGTCGAACTTTCAGTTCCCATCTGCATGGGTGTCATGGTGTTTGTAACTTCTGACTTGAGTAGCATGAAGTTGGCTTTGGAGAAGTTTTTTATGGAGGTTTCCTTACTGGGGGTGGGGTGGGATGTGGATGTTAAGGGTGATTAGCTTATGGTCTGACCTGACCAATGAGGGGGTGACCACAGGTGTGGAGCATTGATTTCCCATGTTGGTAATGACCAGGTCTAGGATATTGGAGCCTCTGGTGGGACTATGGATTAGTTGATCCAGGGCATTGGAATTTATGAATTCCAAGAACCGTTGGGCAAAGGTTTTGGTATATGAGTAGTTTTCCTAGTTAATGGCAGGGTAGTTGAAATCACCCAGTATTAGGGTGTTTGGTTGTATATTAATATTTTCCAGTATGGTTAGAAAGGTGTAGTGAGAATCTTGGGGCTTGGTGGGGGATCTGTAGCTAGCTACAATTTGGATTGCAGTCTTACCTAGTGTTAGTTGCACCTGGAGAATTTCAGATGCATTGTGTTGGGCAACTAACCTGGTGATGTGAATATCCTTGGTGAATATGGACACTCCTCCACGTTTAGTGTTTAGATCCTGGTTTGGTGGCCGAAAAGTGTGGTAAGAATTGTAGCCTGGTATTGCAGGGGTGCTCTCTGGAGCCTTGAACCAGGTCTCAGTTACTGCACAGATATCAATGTTCTCCATTTTTAGGAGTGCCTCGAGAGAGTGCATTTTGAGATTTAGACTTGTAGCATTGAGTAGCATTACCTTCAGATTTTGCATGTTTGTACCTGTTACAGTGGTGGTTTTGTCCTTTGACCTTTGCCTAAAAAAGGCACTATAGGGGTGGCAAGAGCCTTAGCCAGTAACCTGAATCCCAGGGGCAACAGGTGCAGACCATCTCTGGCAAAGCATCATGCTCTGTCGATCATGTCGTCCCAGGCATACAGATACTGGATCCCCTTTGAATGACACCAGAAGCTTAGCCAATTGTTGAAGTCAATCATTTTGTCCTTATATTGTGGTATCATTCTGGGCGAAGGCAGGATGGTACTCAGGGCTGGGGCCATTTCTGCTTTGGCCACATGATCCGAGAGCTCTTCCATGTCTCTTTTCATGTAGTCCAGGGAGGTATGTCTCAAGTCATTCACTCCAACATGGACAATGACAGAGTCATATTTGTACTTGTTGTAGAGTGACTTGAGTGCATGAGTTATGTCGTGTATCCTGGCACCCGACAGGCAGCTCACTGTAATTTTCTCCTGGTTCAGCCTGGTGAGTGGGACATCAGTGTGCTTGAATATAGAGTCACCTATGACTAAAGTGTTAGGTACATTGTCTTGCCTTAGGGGCTTTTGCTGGGTGGCACACTGGTGTTGTGAGCTATGTGACACTTTGGTTGTGATTGGTGTTTGTTTGCGTTTCAGCTTCGGAGGTCCTTGTTGCTTGGGCAGGTTACAGTTAAGGCCCTCCGCATATGTGGATTTAGTGTTGCTATGTGTGGGTGTTGGTGGTGTGAGTTTAGAAGGGCTATGTGTCATGTTACCGGACCCGTGACTTAAGCATCCCAAACACACGCTCTATTATGATTCTTGTTTGTGTATGTGCCTCATTATGGAGTTCTTTTTCGAGTGTGTGTGCATTTCTGATGGGTGTCATCAGTCATGGCTCCAGTGCATATCCAGCATCCCCCACTAGGTGACCCTGTGGGATGTCCCCACTGGCAAATCACTGGTACAGTTGCATCAGATGCCAGATGTGGGAATCATGATAGCTTCCAGGGCAGCCAGCACACACGTTGAGAATTATGCCCTGGGCATCACACACAACATGGCAGTTAATAGAGGGGAAGCCCTTGCAGTTGATGTAGACCCTACCTTGCTCACCGGGTGGTGCTTTGATGCATATGTGCATGCAGTCTATTGCACCCACTACCTCAGGGTATACTGCTATTTGGTGGAAGAGACACATATTGCTAGCCACCGCCTCACGGGTGATGGTGAAATATACGTGCTCACCAACATGTGCTGACATGGCATCCAGGAACTGGTGGAGTACCCTGGATTCTGATGCCTGTGAAATCCCCATCATATCGCCAGTTGGCCTTTGGAAGGTACCTGTAGCTAGTATTCTTAGGCCTACACATACCTTGGTGTCCACTGGGATAGGTTCCCCTCTGTTAGTTCTGTCTGTGAGGCATGGCTGGCACAGCTTAACAATCTGCTGTAGGAGGTCCCTGTCCACCCTATAGTGTTCCACTATCTCCAGCTCATGTAGCCCTTCATAGGTTAATCTGGGTCTGTACACTCTTCTCCATCTCCTCACTGTGGGTTGGTCGGCAGCATTCACATCCTCACCACCCTCAGCCTCTTCCAAAATTTGTATGATAGCTATTGCAGCCCCTAACATTTTGCTGTTTTGAGTGTTAAAAGTTCCCCACTTGTTTACACCGGTGGTGTTAAAAAACAGAAGGCTAGGTGCTTGCATAGTTTATAGTAGTGTTCTGGGCTGGTCTGGTCTGCTGCCTGTGTAATTGGCTGGTTCTGCTACGTTTCACCTGGAAGCTAAGCTAGTACTCTTTGATTACCTTCCTTTTGCTGTTTTCCCTTCCCATTGCCCTACTCTTTAAGCCCGGGGGCATGCTGCACCATCAGAGTACTCAAATATGCACACTGCTGCTATTTCTTAGTTTAACTTCCTTTTTCTTCCTGTAAAACCCGATGTGCGGTGCGCACACCCACTTACACTTTGTCAAGAGTGCTAGGCAGGTTTAGACACATCAAAAAGGAGAAATCTCTCAGTACTGGATTAAGTAACCAATGAGCAATAAATCCAGAGTGTAACAAAAAACACACGTAGGTTACACACAGCAGGTATATTTAATAGAATACTTTTTGTATTTATTATTTTTTCTATTAAATATACCTGCTGTGTGTAACCTACATGTGTTTTTTGTTACACTCTAGGTTTAGACATGCCCCCTAGCTTAGCTGTGCTATGCTAGAAGCAAACCCGAGCCACAGGGCTCCAATCCATTTACAGTATGCCTGACACACCCACCTATGATGTCACCTACCTCCTAATCTTGCACCAAGCTATTCATACTCTTACACTGTTGGGACCTGCCTCACATGCTGGGATTCACTATCCTTCCCCTCATTTGTATAGGATTGCCTGCTAATGCCTAGATACATGTGTCACACTGAGCCTCTCCCCTTAGCAACCACTATTCACTGGCTAGGTTGTCTTTTGCCTGCCATTGACTTGCATGGCAAAACACTGATTTTAGTTAGAATGCTTGTTTTAGGTTTATTTTCTTATTTTCTTACCAATCCCGTTTGCGCACCGCTGCCCTATGCTTAAACAGCAGAGATCGACAGCAATAAAATAAACGTTTAGTTTTTTTACTTTTTGTATTGTTTGCAATGCCAGTGGCCTTATACTTGGCCATCGGCATGCTTCCTCAATAATATACAGCCTTTATTTGGAGCAGTTATGTCTCTGTTTTGGACTTTGCAGAACTGTACTCGGTCACTAACAGAGTACATTTCTGCAGATTACACTAGTCCTGCACGGTCTCATTCCAGATTCCTGGATAGCAGATTTACCTCATTTGCATGGCTTTCACCTGCAAATGGTGTAATTTGCATACAGGGGCTGTGAACGTGCAGGACTAGTGCAAAAGCGCTCGTGCACGTCAAACGGGTGCGTACATGCATCGCTCAGCCACCATATTGCTAACATTACCTCTTACATTAATCATGCACGCCATGCAAGGCTTGCAGAATCCGGGGATTAATCTTTTGGTTTTTCAGTCTTCTGAAGTAGACCTATATATATATATATATATATATATATATATATATATATATATATATATATACATAATATATATATATATATATGTGTGTGTGTGTGTATGTGTGTGTGTGTGTGTGTGTGTATGTATATGTACTGTTTATATACATATATATAAAGGGTAGAAAATATATAAAATTAGTGCTTATGATACAAAAATAAAAGATTTTGAGCCAGTTTTTTAAACAAAGCAGTTTCACTCATACTCCATGTAAATGTTCCTTTAGAGATGATTTTGAATTTGGATTACTCCTGACATCACTTGGTCATTTGTTCCACATTGTGAGTCCCAATGTATTGAAAACACTTTATCTTATGGCATCCTTTAACCTAGGATGTGCTAAGAGGAGTCACTCATCATATATATATATATATATATATATATATATATATATATATATTATCGCAACCAGATTTTTACGACAACAGTGGTTGCTTCTGGATCAGTGAATGTGCAAGTTAATGTGCTTGAAATGGAAAACGGTGTGTTTTCTTTAACAAAATAGGTTGTTTTCTGGAGTGCTACCAACACAAAGTACACAACATACTGTTGTTGTTTCTTCATGCTCTTTACTAGGGGCAGCATTTTGCTGCATTGCAAGGCTGCCCACTGAATGTTCTTTGTCAGCCCATGCTGTGAAATAACGGCATTCTACATGCATTCCTTCCAGTTTGGCTTCAATTGTCAGGGCTGCTGTAGCATCCTCTACTGCCGTAGCTGAATGCAAGAATTGGTTAAGGCATTCAGTAGCGGCTTGCCAGTAACAGCAGGTATTCAGGCTTTTGAGGAATGCAGTTATTTTTTACATGTGCATTTTTTAAGCGTAGTGGAAAGTTGTCGGATCAGAGATATATGCATCTTTTTTGAATTTGGCACCCTCGCTGCAATGTTTTGGCCCTTTTTTCCCTCAATTCCAACTTATACGACATGACTGAACTGATTTTATTTGGAAATCAAACACAATGCCTCTTAGCACTTGGATCCTGATCATGACAAATGTTCGTTAATGTTGATAAAATGTAATACAGAGTGTTTTCTTTTAACAATACACCTTATTTTCTGGACTACTATCAGTACAATGTGCAAGGTATGCTGTTGTTCTTTCTACTGGCACCCGTGTCGCTTCCTGCAAGTCTACCCGTTGAACGATGTGCCAGTAAACACCATTAAGAAAGAACAACAGCATGTCTTGCACATTGTATTGATAGCAGTCCAGAAAATAAGGCATACTGTTAAAAGAAAACACACTATATTACATTTTAACAACATTAACGAACATTTGTCATGATCGGGAAGCAAGTGCTATTACTGCGAAAATCTGGTTGCGATAATACGTAAGTACTATATATATATATATATATATATATATATATATATATATATATATATATATATATATATATATGGGTCCACTTCTGAATCTTGAATAATGAAATATCAAATTTCAGTATTTTGGGACCAGAATTTCGAAACAGTGCAAATACAAAGATACTCAATACCGAAACATCGAAATGTCATAAAACACAAAACACAAGTAAAAATCCAATGCTCTTCCAACATAAAAAAAACACTGATAACCTCAAAACAAACAAACACAACTGAGGTCACACTAACTCGAAAAAAAAAAACACAGACCTACTTTCACGTGCCCTACACTCCCACTGCACATTGTCATAGTTACACTCAGTAATAAAATACACACACTACACATGTACAAAAATCACCACTTTCAACATTACCACACATACACTCCCACCTGCTTACCCCAACCTACTTCTAAAACTCCCACAAAAAATAGAAAGTGACAAATTTCTACGCAAAACCCTTCAAAATAAAACACCTACCTGAATCTCCTTACATAACCATGCTACGTGTCTGTGCTTCTTGTAACATTCACTAGATACATTGGCATGGTTAATTCATTAAAGGTTGGTATATATGTATTCTGCTGTAGAGATACAAAGTCTGATTATTACAGTGTTAGAAATGTGAACAGTTAACAGTGAACTGCAACAACAATAACAGTTAATGAGAACAGATAGGGTTAGTAGAAGGAAAAGAAACTTATGACAGCTGTATCAAATCTAAGAAGCGCAGATCTTGTAGGGAATAGACGGACAGTACAGAGCTATGTGATGCTTCAGAGCATGTGAATTACACATACTGGGGAGTATACTCAGGGAGAAGCAGGATTACTGTTGCAAAAAAAAAAAAACAAGCAAAACAGTGAAAAACAACAGCTGGTAGATAAGTGAAAAATACAGAGATCCTAATACATCAGTGCAAAATCTATTTGGGGAAGATAGCTTGAGCTTTCCTGCCCTGTTTCCACACATGCATAATAAATCTGTTCACATAAGGAAAATAATTCCAGTGTATATGCTTCACACAGTAAACATAGTTTTCAGATGTATGTTTTATGAACAGCTGTCAGATTACATTCCATGTCTATCTTTAGTGATGCATATATTTGTAAAAAAAAGTGTTTACATAACATGACATCTCAGTCAGAAAAATATAAGTATGGACAGATTGTATAATTTCATAAAAAAAGAACTACAGACTTATTTGGAATTTAAAATTTTCTTCATTGGAAGGTGCTAATGATACTGGAGTGTTTTATTGATTGAGGTAATGCCTTTGAAGTGGTAGAACATGAAACACTGCTAATGAAACTTTATTAAATAGATATTTCCATGGAAACTGCAATACATGCATACATATTCCACTTGATAAAAACAATGTATTGCAATTTATGTCAGACATTCCCCCAGATTCCCGAAACCTCCGTGTAAGACTTAATATGCCTTACTCGGAGGCTGCAGTTGAACGGTATGATGTCAGCATGCCATGAATATTCATGAGGGCATGCTGACTCATCCGTAACTCTTACACGGACTGAGTAGGAAAGCAGGGGGTGTGTCTGACTGCCGAGCAGTCTAAAAGTCCAAGCCCCTGCAAGGTTTTAAAAAGCATAATGTCAACAGACAAGAGCGAGTTCGCTCAAATGTACTTGCACCCAACACCACACTTCCTGACACTGTAAACCCCCATCACAGTTATAAAACGTAAAATATTAATTTTATTTTTTTTTAAATCTATGATATAGCTGCCCGTATTTGCTCTTGTTTGCGCGGGTCTGCCCATTGCTTAACCACAGTTAGCAATTGTGACATTGAAGAGCATATAAGAACTACTTAGGCAAATTAAGCCAAATAGCAATAGTGTAATGGTAAAGTGTATGCATAAAGAGGAGGCATTCACGGTTTGAGTCCCACCACTCCCCTTCTTATTTATGTTTTAAATCAGTATTTGAAATAATACCAGACATATATGATTCAAATTAAAAGCAGTGAAATGGCCAATGTATCAGTGAACAAAATATATATTTTTAAAGGATCCAGATATATAATAGCCTGCTGTTAAGCAGTGCTTTACCCAGCTAAACAGAGGTGCCTATAGTTTAATAGTGCTTTACCCAGCTAAACAGAGGTGCCCATAATTTAATAGCACTTTACCCAGCGCAATAGAGTTGCCCAAAGTTTAAAAAAGCTTTACCCAGTGCAATGTGTTTGCACGGACGTGAGCGCCGCGCCAACCAGGGCACTGTAGGGCACCGGGGAGCAACGTAGAGCTAAGTTGCTTAAATGCAGCCACACCCCCTAGCCTGTCTAGACAGTAATAAAGTAAAAGAATGACAAGGTTCGAACCCAGGACCCTGTGCATCAAAATCAAAGTACAGCACCACTAAGCCATGAAAGTTAGGAATGACAGCCACTATTAACATACATATACTTAGAAATGGTAGATTAACCATTACTAAGCAGGTCTGCAGTCAGCTTAGAATTTTCAAAAATGGCCAATCACAAAAAAGTGCGGGAAATGCGGAATATTTAAGCCCCATAGGTGGGAATACTCTCCATAACTGATTGTAGCTCACATTTGCAGTCAGAATGGCAGGTGCAGGAGAGGGTTCACGCTTCCGAGCGCAGCGTTGGGGGATTGAGGAGTCGAAATACATGGTTTGGCTCCTTGTTCACTGCCATGAGTCCAGATTCCTGCACGGCCAGTTCCAAGGGACGGAATACAAGGCTGAGGCTTGGAACCGGTTAGCTCATGACCTCACCAGTGCCACAGGCGTTCCTCACACCGGTGAGCAGGTCTGTCACCACCATGCAGACCTGAAGAGATGGAAGGAGGACCGCTTCAACTAATGGATCCAGGAGGCCCGTGGGATGCAGGATGCCCCACGACTGAGTATGTAGCCATGGAATGCAGTATGTAAGAATTGATAATTGAGTTGGTATAATGGATAGGTATGTAGCAATATCCCTTCATTTACTTTATAGCTGCAGGTGACCATGCTGCAAATCAGCAAGCCTATGCTGATAGGCTGCAAAGGCTGCGCCACCAGGAAGGTTAGTGATTCTTTTGCATGTTTTGTTATATAAAATAGGCGAGAGAGCATGAAATAAAGTGTTGTAGTACAATAATACAGCCATAAAATGGCCTGAATAAGTCCTCTGCATGTACTGTTATACAACAATTCATAGAGCTAGAAAAAGAGCATAGTAACCCATTAAGAAAGGTAACATATGTCTGGAATAAAATCTCTGCAGGTACTGTCATATAACATAAGTGACTGAGCCTGAAAAAGTGTGTTCTAACCCATTAATAAACGTCTAATCTGTCTTGAATATGTCTTCCATATGCACTGTTACAACAAATAAAGGTGTGAGTCTGTGGAAATATGTGTAATGTCAGTAATAAAGGTTTAAAACCCGGAGTGTGTGTGTGTCACTTAGTTTGAATTGTTGTTGTACCCTTGCATTATACAAATAGTACTGTTTTAAAAAGTGCTGGCAACCCAGAGTTCTGCAGTCCCAGCTAAAGTGGGTGTTGGAAGTGCTAGTAGCTGTGAAGCATGTATACAGTCCTCAACAGTCAGTTACTGGCTGGCATGCATAAGTAAATCTTGCACACGAGTAGCATGCTAATATGTTCCCCAGAAATGTGCGTGTGCTTCCATAAATGCAGGGTTCTGTACAAATTGAAGTGAAAATGTCATGTGAAAACATCCAATGTAGATAAAGAAATATAAAAGCAATCATGAAAAATGTAGCAGTAACATCAGCATCTTGGACAGTTAGTATGTCAGATATAGGTCAAGTATATATTGAACTAGCCAAACCCATTACATAACCTAATGCATGGTGGCAAGTGTAATAATACATGTAGGGAATATACAGTTGCAGTCACTAGGAATGTAGTGTAGAGTAAAAGTAAATATAACATGTTAACTGAGGTTCTTTTCTACACCCTACTGTTTGTGCATAAACCATGCAATTCCACACCTCAATGGGTATGTGTAATCTTAAATATATTTTAGGATATATGTCCTATTGTTTTATAAATATTTGCATTCATGTTGATGCATGTGTCCTGTTCAAACATCACATTCATGGTGGCCTGTTGCTACCAAACATCCCTGCATGCTGCTGGAATATCCACTGTCGTTCAATATATGCATGTGTTATGCTTCAACTGTTGGAACCTTGGTGTGTTGGGTTAATGGGAATATTACTGCATGCTGTTACAACTAATCTGGAATGCTGTTGTTTATGTTGTAATTAAACACACCTAATCACAGAATGTATGGGAAGGCTGGTCCCAGCCGACCCACCTGTCCCTCCTCAGTTGGCGAGTGCACCTGGCACCAGCAGCTCTGGTGCCCAGCCCGGGCTCCTCTCCTCCATTGGTCCTGTGCCACCTTCAGGTGGAAGCACTGCAGGGGATGGGGCTCATCTCCCCCATGCAAGCGTGGGCGGAGAAGGGCCACCTGTCACCCTTCGAAGTCCGGGCTGTGGTGCGTAGGGAGATCCAGCATTCAGTCGCTGATCCCCTATGCCAGCTTGAGGCAAGAGTGGCGCATCTCTCAGGTGAGCCTGCCCATCCTACTCAGCCCCCAGCACAGCCACCTTCGGGGCTGTGAAGGTGCAGTGGTGACTGTCCATGGGTGGGGATTTCAGTTCCACTGTTACCATCTGTGGGCTCATGGGCTTGCGATTTCCAAACAACCTTCCCTGTCAATTGTGTTCACCCACCCATGTGTCAAATACCGGCCCTGTATGCATCTTGTTTGTCTTGTCTATCTCCCCAACCTACCTCCCCAAATATACCTACATCCCCTACCTCACATTTCACTCTCACCTGAAAAAAAAATGAAAAAAAAGGGCAATCTGTTCCCACAAAAAAATTACGCCCCATACATAGCTGCCCATTTCGCACACATGTCTGCCGGACATGTAAACTGAGAATTATAATTGGCACTACAACATACTCTGTTGTTCTCACCCCTCTCTCAGGGGTGGAAGGTTGCAGATTTCACACCAAATTACAAACATATGCACAGCTGTTGCTGGTAAAGAAAAGGGCAGCTATGGGCCTTCCCTACACCCTTCCTGCACATCTCAGCTGGTTTCCCTACTGTCTTTCCTTCTTTGTGCCCCTTTTTCACCACTTTCCTATCTCCCCATTTTCTTTTCTTTCAAAGAAATTAGCACGGGGGTTAGCGGGAGTAAGCACTTTTAAGCAGTAGTTAGCAGGGCTGTGTGAATGTGAGCTTGTGTGCGCTTAGCTAAGCATCGCTAAGCGTCATGCAAACCCATGCAAACCCACTTACAACTGCTTAAAAGTGCCTTAGTCACTCTGTATGACAGGACACTTGTACTGCTCAGCAGAAAAATAAAACACCCCTATCAGTCTCGAACCCTAGACCTTGGACTCACCAGACTGCATGAAGTACCACTAAGCCACAGCAGCTCTACAAGAACTCGGTGCTGAAAGAAATATAACATGCATTACAAGGAGTGAATGTAAAGGGAAAACAGGAAAGCCATAGGAATACATTGCAATAAAGAAATATAACATGCATTGCAATAACTACTGTTGTATGCTAGTTAATTCCCTAATTCCAAAGAAAGTACATACTCCCATGTATCCAGTGTTAGCATTAGGAGGTGTGAGTAAACTTACACACTGAGAAGAGTGTACTGGAAGAAGCAACAGTCAGGTTTCAGTACAACATGCATTTCACTGGCTACAACCAAGCTTCAGATATGAGGCATATACCAACCTTCTGACTGACACAACAGTGTCCACAGCAAACAAGCATGGTCCCCACCTTGCAAAACTGAAAGGCCTATGCCTACCTAACCTATCATTTTATAGCAGTGTCTTGAAATCACAGTGAGAACTGCAATTACTTCACAGCAGGCTGCATGCAATTACTAAATGGTGGGCACCAATTGGTGCAGAGGCCATCACATGCACATGTGCAGATACCTACAAAAGCAGCCTGTACTTGCTGTCCACACATGCAATAATATCATTGCAGCAACTGGAGAGAGAGAGAGTGAGAGAGTGAGAGAGGCAGACAGACAGACAGAGACAGACAGACAGACAAACAAACAGAGGCAGTTGGAGACACCAAAAAAAAAAAAAAAAAAACACGTCAACAGGTACAACAGACAGAGGTGAGAAATACAAAGGTAAGGTATGTAACAGATATGTATTTGCTGGCATTTGAATGATGTGTCTGAAGGGTACTCTATATACTGTGAACCCCCCATATGTGGTAGCAGTCCGTATCTATATGTATATGCAGATGTGCATAGAGCAAGGGACGTATTGCAACTGTTAGTGAAGGCTGGACATATATATGTAGTTGAAGGTTGCTATGTGCACATATCTGTGTAGGTTGTAGTGTGAGGTATTGAAAACAGCAAGCAGTGCAGGTATATGTCATGTGGTGGTTAAATGCTGTGGGACTGAATTACAGCCAGTGAGGCCTGCTACAGCTATATGGCCTGAGGACAGGGAAATGCATATGTTGTGACATAGTTCCTTGTGTACGACTGTGGTGTCCCATCGTAGGCTGAAGCAATACATGTATGCTCAGTAAGTGGTACTGCTGGTGAATCCAGCTGACATTTGAACTGTTGTACTACCTGAAGCTGTAGGCCTAAACAGCACATTATGGTGTATGTTCACATTCCCTGGTAACACTGTCTTATGTTTCCTGTTGTCTGCACAGATTACATTCCTCAGGCATAGGTATCTGTAAGTAGGGGCACGCAGTACTGTAAGGTACACAAGAAATGCTCATCTGTGTCAGCATACATTTGTGTGCTGTATGAATGTCTGATGTGTGTGTAATGATGCCTGTAACATGTCCGCAATCACATGTGTGTTTCAGGGTTTGCGTGTGTACCTAGCAACATGTATACTCTGTTACAGCAGTATGCCAGCTATATTAACAACTGTGCACATATGTTAGGTAGGGGTATGGCATCAATGACTAGGGTGAGTTACTGGTAATACTGTAACTGTACTTCACATTCATTGCAATGGATGACATATTTCTTCATGCATTAGCTTGATATGTCCCCCGTGGTGAGGTTGTGCATTGGATCCCAAACAGTGTGCCGAGTACTGGTGTATACTGGTTTGTTATATAGAGTGTGGCAGGCACTGTCAGCCAGTTGTGGGCTGAGCACTGATATGTGGTATTGAATGTGTGTATCCTCTGACAGATGAACAGATGCTATATATGGCAGTTAACTGATATCTGTACTGTATAATGTTAAGTGTGCCACATGACTTCCTCACACATATCATTTACTTGTCTTCCAGGCTTATGGCTCATCAAAGGAATCCCTCCTACACAGCCACAGAGGAACAGGAAATACATCACAGCCTGGTTAAGCACTATACCCTGCTGTTTTGCAGGGCTAGCCAGCACCAGCATGAGTGTACTGCACTGTGGCAAGATCTTGTTTGTCGGGTAAATGACATAAGAATGCATAACCAGACATATGAGCAGGTACGCCATCACTGCAGTGATTTAATTAGACATGTCCGGCGGCGTGCATCTGATATCCATAGACAACAGCTTGCCACAGGTGGTGGGGTGGCCATACATCCCCCCTCACCAGAGTGAAGGAACTGCTCCTAAGTGTTGTGGCTCCTGGCCTACAGCAGCAACAACATCACACATGTGTCATCATCGAGGCCAGAGCCACCCAGCATGGTGACATGGAGCATTCAGGTAACATGCCCTAGCTGTAGACTACTATTACCTGTATTGTTAGATTATGCACATGTGAGATGTGTACCGTGTTTAGCAGTTGTGCTGCCTATTGTGTGCAATACTGATATTTTGAATAGTATCTGTACACCTATGCCTGTTGTTCTACTGTAGTTTAGCACACTCACAGTAGCAATGCCACAGTTGTGGCCACTGACAAACTGTGTCATATTCTTGTAGCTCCCTCTGGTGTGACAGCAGGGTAGACGATACATGCTGGTGAGTGTGTTAACACTTTAAAATTGGTATTGAAATGTACATGTCATAGGTGAGGTGTAGGCCATGTACACATAACACACCTACGCATAATGCATTCTGTGCATGTTTGCTGTGAAACGTTAAACATCTCAGTAAAGTCAGTAGCTGCCTCAATCACATGCAATGCACAGAGCATCAGACACAAAAGTGGCAACACTGTACTGTACATTGGATAGGCATAGTTGACACACATGTACACAACATAACACATTTGTCATACGCAGTACGCCTCACATGCTACACATAGTGTAACCGGACACCCGCTGCCAGGTCACACTTCAGTATCCCACATGTCATTCACACACCACACATAATATACCTGAGGGGTAGGGGCCTAGCATGGGGCTGTGCAACACTCTTCAACACATAACACAGTCATGTTAGGCAATGCTCCCTATTGGGCACCTCACACACCCTTGTGCAGCGTGGATGTGTAATTGTGAACTTAGCCACGGCACTGTGGTTCAGGTACAGCATGCTAGGTGGTGGTCTAGCACACTTTAGTGGCCTTGAGTGACCACATGATGCATGATGATGAAGGCTAATGGTACTACACCCCATACAGTTACAGTGACTACAGTACTACACATAGCTGTCATTGCTTTTCACCTCCATGTTGTGTGTGTGCACACATATGCACCTATACACATTATGCATAGCATGTTGTGTGTGTGCAAACATATGCAACTATACACAATATGCATAGCAGTCGCATTCTGTACAAAGTGACACATATTTGTCCTGGAATGCTATTGAGTATATAGGTCACATGACAGACATTGGGTATGTGTGATGTTTAATGTTGCAGTCATGTACCATGCAATGTCATGGCTGGCACTGGCATATCTGGTATATGACCCACACTCACCATAACCACTGTACAATGGCCATGTCCAGGATTGGTATTCCATCACGTATACATGCACCACTCATTCCATGTGTGTACGTAGCATGCATGTGTTACACCTGTGTCCACAATTATCTGCTACAGACACAGACACTGCAATCAGACATGGAAATCCATGTGAAACACAGATAACACATGCAGCCATGGTATGTATACCTGCGAGTGATGGTGCACAGGACATTGCAGAGCTTATAATACTTGCACAGAAATGTTGTGTCTTTGTACACATTGTGTTCCAGGGTGTAGGCAATCACTGAACATGTACACAACTGCACCACAGCCATGTACACTGTCATTAACTATGACCGTCTACACTCACACTGCATGGACTTGATCAACACTTATTCTGCATGCTGACACGTGTGGCATGACTGTTTGCCTTGTGATACTGTCACCCACCTTCAAACACTATTGAGTATGTTTTGGATTGCTGTTGTGTATGAGTATCTGCTGTAGTGAGGAGTGTGCATGTGTTCCTGTGTGCATGTGTGCATGTGTTCATGTGTACATGTGTGCATGTGTGCATGTGTGCATTTGTTCCTGTGTGCATGTGTTCCTGTGTGCATGTGTTCATGTGTGCATGTGTTCATGTGTGCATGTGTGCATGTGTGCATGTGTTCATGTGTGCATGTGTGCACGTGTTCATGTGTGCATGTGTGCATGTGTGATATCATCATGTACAAATTGTAAAGTGTGTTTCCTGTCTTACTCTCACAGGTGCAGAGGTTGGGTTGGCTGAATGCATCAGGGAACCTGAAGTCACTGCCACAATTAGTGGAGATGATGGGACATGTATTGTGGCACAGGTAGGTTTGACAGGGTCTGTCATTGGTCCACCAATCAACAGTACACAGCTTTCAACCCCATCTAGGCACACACTCATACTGCCAATATATCCCTCATCACCAATGGCCGTAGCCAAGGGACAGCATACAGTTGGCATTGACCAGGAGAGTGTGGTATCCATGGCAAATGCATCCCCTCACAGCAGCCATACCCAGATCCGTGGAACAGTACTACACAGGCAGATGTCCAGGGGTTCTCGTGGGAGCACTGCTGGTCATATTGCCCCTGGCAGATGTGCCCCCACAGGTCTTACAACCTCAGCTATGTTCCGGTCTGTAATGCAGGCACAGGCACGTATGGAATAGTACACCAGACAGGGAATAAGGGAGCAGAGGGCCCATAACACTGCTATCAATGACAGTATCCGTGACCTTGCCGGTGCCATACGTAATTACACCGAGGTCATTGATAGATGTTGGGGGGAGACATTAGATGCCCTCCAAAATGTGTTTTCCATGAGCCAGGACTGTGCGGGATGGCTGAGACATCGACGCGGACGTATGCCAGCAGCATCAGCAGCTGGCAGTCATCGCGGACGACACGCAGATCACAGCCACTCCCGTAGTGCCAGTACCAGCCCAAGCAATGATGAGGCTGGCCTGTCCATCGACCATCCTAGTAGACCACGTGCACGTGGCTCTAGGCAGTCCCAGCAGGGATGTAGCTCCAGTCGACATACCTCTGCCTCTGATGATAGTACCCAGTCAGGCTCGGTACCCGATACTGTCCGTAGCACCCCTGCCAGGCACAGGTTCCATGTCCATGCCCAGAGACAATGATCTGTACAGCCTGGCAGGTACAGTCTGTGGCTGTCCCACAACCTCCCGTATATAGCAGCTACATGGTGGAACTGTGTGCATGCAGACACACAAACATAAACCAAACACCTAGGGCTCACACAGACATGCACACATCACATCAACATTGGCCCATGCTGTACTGTTGTCCCACACACACACACACACACACACACACACACACACACACACACACACACACACACACACACACACACACACACACACACACAGATATGTTGATTGGAATGGTCAATGTCGGGCTCTGGCAAACCGGCAACACACCCTGTGCATATGATGAGACCTGTGCCATCTCCTGTCATCTGTAACACTGATGCAGGAACAGGCTAACATGGTGCTGATGCACAGGGTGACTTTGTAGCAGTGTAGCAATGTTATCAGACTGTCGACAGGAAAGTGTAATGATATCCTTGTAGGTATATCTGAGCAGGCATGGTGCATCGAAGCTATGATTGTCAAATTCGTATTGTGTACACCTGTGTTATGTCTGAGTATGTCTTGTTTGCCCATGTGCCACGTGGATGAAGTGTGTAGTGTTGGCAGCATGTGTTAGTTAGTGGACAGTACGTGTGTGATTTGTACAGTACAGATTTGCAGGTGTACATCTGTGAACATGGTGGGGGTGCACTGTCTGCATGTACGTGCATACTGGACACATGGGATGTGTGGCCCATTCCTGAGCCCACACATGTTTGGCATATAGCCCCTTAGATGCATGCAAACACACTAGGGATATGTCCATCCACATCTGGAAATGCATGCAGTGGCCTACAATGTATTCTCCAGATGGGACACATATCCTACACAAGGGTATCATACAGACAGATGCCTGTTGTCCAACACATGCTGCAGAGCTGTAAGCCTACTATAGCATTGTCATCCACATTTACTATACATAGTATCCTGACAGAATCTGGGCATCTTGGGGCAATGCAGCAATTGCCTCATGTACACAGACAACCCTCTCCTTCTACCACCCAACACTACAACCTGTGAGATACCCTGCATTACACAGTGTTAACATCTCCGAGTATCTCTTGGTGGCCAGTATGCATACTACTACAGATATGTTCTAACATGGGTACACATGTGTGTGACATGGTTTGGCACTCTGCTGTGGGTGATACTGTTACTAACTGTCACTGTTTAGCATTCTGGTAGCATACACAACCTCGTCAGCCTGACTATAAACAATTATCAGATGATGTACAGGCAAGTGATACACAGATGTAGTGAACTCAGTAACAGTTGTATCCTTCCGGTACTATACTATAACAGTAACCAGTGGTATTGACCGCCACCCATTCCTGGGCCCACACATGTTTGGCATATAGCCCCTTAGGTGCATGCAAACAAACTAGGGATATGTCCATCCACATCTGGAAATGCATGCAGTGGCCTACAATGCCTTCTCCAGATGGGACACATATCCTACACAAGGGTATCATACAGACAGATGCCTGTTGTACAACACATGCTGCAGAGCTGTAAGCCCAATATAGCATTGTCATCCACATTTACTATACATAGTATCCTGACAGAATCTGGGCATCTTGGGGCAATGCAGCAATTGCCTCATGTACACAGACAACCCTCTCCTCCTACCACCCAACATTACAACCTGTGAGAGATGCACTGATATAGCCAGACTGGAAGCAATGGTCTCTTCACCCATGACTGGACTAGACAGTCAAGAGGTGATGGTAAACACTTGCACCACATCACACTCATCACATAGTCCCTCAAAACCTACACCACCATAACACACACATAGAAACACAAAACACACACCTACATTTGTGGAGCCTCTCAATAGAAACCTGCCCGAGCATCAGACACATCCAAAGCATAAACACAAGCAAACTCCACCCCCCAACACAACCCAAATGACACATAGACCACTAACTCAGTGTGCTACTCAAACACAGCCCATAAGGCATAACAACGTACCCAACAGTCTAGTCATAGGTAACTCTATCGTCAGGCACACTGATGTTCCACTCACTAGACTAAACAAGGAGAAATTTACTGTCAGCTGCCTGTCAGGTGCCAGAATCCGCCACATAATGCATGCACTCAGGTCGCTGAACAATAAGTACAAATATGACACTGTCATTGTCCATGTTGGTTTGAATTACCTGAGACGTACCTCCATGGACTACATGAAAAGAGACATGGAGGAGCTCTCCAATATTGTATCCCTGCCAGGTATGACCCTAACCTTGAGTAGCATCCTGCCATCACCCAGAATGATACCACAGTACAAGGACAAAATGATTGCCTTCAACAATTGGCTATGCTTCTGGTGTAATTCTAAGGGGATCCAGTATTTGTCTGCCTGGGACGACATGATCGACAGACCACAATACTTTGCCAGAGATGGCCTGCACCTGTCGCCCTTAGGATTACAATAACATTGTCATATGTGCAGTGGCAGGGACCTGGTTCAAAGCTCCTGAGAGCACCCATACATTACCAGGCCACAATTCATACCACACCTTTCGGCCACATAACCCTGAACAAAGCACTAAAGGCAGCGGCATGTCCATATTCATTAAGGATATCCACACCTCCAGGCTAGTGACTGCTGACTCCTACACATATTACACATATGCACTTTATAAGCACTTACATGAGTGCATGGAAAATGCTATCCCTAATAGAACCAAGAAGTTATCCTCCAAGAAAAGGGTAGACAATCTGGTGGTCCTCTGCCATAAGCAAACTCTACAACGGATGAAAGAAACTGTTGCAAAAAAGAGTAGAACCCATGATTGGTGGAACTCCCTGGTCAAACTCAGTATGAAGCTGAGATCCCTCATAAAATCCTCCAAAGCTAGTTACGGAAACTAAATTGCCACTGAGTCTGACGACAACCATAAAGCATTTTATAGCTATGTCATGAATCTAAATGAGAACACTCAGATCTGCTCTGAGTTACAGCACAATGGCACTAAATATACAGAACAAACTGATATTCCCAGCATCCGAGCAGATAGGTTCAGTGCTAACTTTATCCCCCCTCTCACCCCCTAGAGGGCACATCTGTATACCGGATGTATGCAAGGTTACTATAATCACGGCTGCACACGTGAAACACACACTCTCCAAAGCCGAGAACACAACATCCATGGGACATGTCAATATCCCAGGCTGCGTTCTACATGAACTACAGAATGAACCGGCACCCTACCTAAGTACCATGTTCAATCATAGCCTCACCTCAGGCTTTGTACCCACTGAATGGCACAGTGCGATGGTTATCCCACTCCACAAAGGTGGAGCCACGAAGGACCCCAGGAACTACCGGCCCATTAGCCTGACGAGCCTGGTCTGCAAGGCCATGGAACATATCATCGTGGAACTCAGAAACAAAGACATTGGTAATCTCCAAACTCTGGACCCCAACCAGTATGGATTTGTAAAAGGCAGATCATGCCTCCTACACCTGACTGACGTCTTTGAACCAGTCACCAAAGCCATACATGAGGGTAACATGGTTCACACAGCTTATCTAGATCTCACCAAGGTTTTCGACACCATCTCCCACTCTGGAATTCTAGGTAAGGTCACTAAACTAGATATAAACCCCTATGTCACAAGATGGGTTGCCAACTGGCTCACAGACAGCACCCACACTGTGGATGTAGTGGATTCCAAATCCGACATCAGACTACTGACGAGTGGAGTACCACAGGGTTCAGTCCTGGGTCCTCACCTGTTTGGTATTTACTTCTCTGAAGTGCAGGCTAAAACAGAAGGTCTTTGGCTAACAATGTTTGCAGATGACTGAAAACTAGGAGCCATAATCACAACTCCTAATGATGTGGACAAACTACAAAAGGGCCTCCCTGAGGCAAATACCTGGTGTCAAAGCCATGTCCTGAAGCTCAATGCCAAACAGTGTATTGTCATCCCCTTTGGTAAAAACTCTGTACCCAGGACCTACCACATAGCTGGTAGTCTACTTAATGCCAAAAATGTGTTAACAGACCCTGGGACACAGGCAGACAGTAGTCTCCCCTTTGATAATCACATTGCCACAGTGGTCAGGAAATCCATCTACATGGGTCATCTCATCACAAAAGGATTCTCACCCTGAAATAAAGAGGTCCTTGTTCCACTCTACTCATCGCTCATTAGACACATTACAGAGTACAATGGCCCTTTTGTTATGTACCTCACAAGACATCTACAACAACTGGAAAGACCACAGAAGTACCTCACATAGAGGATTACTGGCTTCTAACAGATTCCCTACACAGACCGTCTCAAACAACTACAGCTTTACTCCATCGCATATTGCCTATTCAGGGCCGATCTCTGCCTAACATACAAAGCTATGTCAAACCCAGATCTGTTGGACATGCTCCAGTTAAAGAAATCCCAATCCCTCCGAGCTACACGCTCTAGGGACATAAACCTTGTCACCACAATAAACAGAACATGCTGGAGGGATAGATTCCTGTCCCAGAGACTTCCCATACTCTGGAACAGACTACCTATGTCAAACCGAGCACCTCATTAGCACTCTTCAAGACATATCTTGATGATTGGATGGGAAGTGGTCAATTCACCCTGGGAATCACTTCTGTGGTTCTGCTCGACGGGCACAGGAAAATAAATTCTTGGGTGGCGAAAGCCAGGATACATTTTTGGCTAAGCTTGTATGGGCCCTAGGGCAGATAGCCTAGTACCTACATATGAACCTATGAACATATGACAATACCACATAGGTGGTAGCCCCCGACATGTATGTTGGGTAGCAATGTGTACGTACAGCCAAGTGTTATGTCTTCTGTCCTTTGGTATCCACATATCCAAAGGTATTCTGAAATCCCTTTGTGTATCACATAAGCAATAAGGGGCCTGTATGCATATCCACAAGTCTGTTGTACACCTATAATGACTGTCCATTATTGCCAGACCTTGTTGTATATGAGCATGTCTGACATATACCCCAGCCATGTACCCAGGCTCACAGGAGTCTATACAAACCATCATGGGTGTGTGTGACACAGTTGACTATGGCCACAGATCACTGCAGTGGCTGGCCTTGTCACATACATACCTCTGTGGCCTATGATCTGAGAAGCAGCTGCACATTCTGTCACAGGTAAGAAATGTATTCATGTAGTATGCAGGCTACACACCTATGTATTACTTGAGGTCACATGTACATATATGTATTTGCCACACAGATAGCTGATGTGTGCAATGCACATACTGTTTGTTCCCTGATATGTCATACCGTAGTAAAAGAGAAACACAGATCACATTGACCAACAGTGTCACACACACACTCAGTAATTGCAGGATACAAACCCCTACCTTGCTATGTTATTATACTAGTGACATCTGCATTAACACAAGGCACTATATGCTTTACTGGAGCTTTCAGTTCCACCACTATATTTGTAGGATGCTGACATCATCACACTTGGCAAAGAGCAATATACCTCATTGTAGGTATTTCCCTAGTCTCCAAAAAGGACATTCCCCTCAAAGGAAATCACACAGACACACCCCCACACACAGCAATTGCAAGATTCAAACCTCTACCTAACTATCTCAAGATACTAGTGAAATACGCATTAACACGACAGTCTATATGCTTTATTGTGAATTTTCATTTCCACTGCTATATTTGTAGGATGCTGACATCTTCAGACTTGCCAAAGGGGAATATAACACTTGTGAGGAGTTTTCCTACTCACCAAAATGGGCACTGCTCTTCGAGGAAATCACACAGACACACACATTCCCCCACACACACACTCTCAGCAATTGCAGGATTCAAACCCTACCTCATTATATTATGATACTAGTGAAGTACGCATTTACACGACACGCTGTATGCTTTATTGAGATTTTTCGTTTCCACTGCTATATTTGTAGGATGCTGACATCATCAGACTTGCCAAAGGGGAATATAACACTTGTCAGGTGTTTTCCTACTCACCAAAAAGGGCACTTTTCTCTAAGGAAATCACACAGAAACACACATTCCCCCCCACACACACACAGCAATTGCAGGATTCAAACCCCTTCCTAACTATGTTATGACACTAGTGAAGCGCGCATTAACATGACGGGCTATATGCTTTACTGGGGGTTTTTCATTTCCACTGCTACATTTGTCAGATGCTGACATCATCAGACTCTACCTGGTACTGTGTGCACTTTCTTTTATGCAATCCCAGGACTGCACCATGGGGGATAGCAGGTGTTAACAGCTTGAACAGGACACCACAATACTTGGCTTGTGTGATCTATTTCTGGACCAGTTGCCAATCCATCATATGACAATACATATCTATGCGCAGAGTGTTGACTATGTAGATATGACATGTGTCTGGGATATTGGATATTGTTTATGACTTCAATCATGTAGGACCCCGTGGCCTTGCAGATCAGATGTGATAGGCATATAACACTATAGTTCCCATGGTCTGTTGTGCACCAACACGTGTGGGGTGTGCCATATGTTGCTGTAACCATTTCAGCAGTTTCATATCCTGTAGAGAGGGTAAGGCTCATCAGACTGTTCAGGTGCAGGGTCTGTTTGTTCTGCAGTTCACGTATGACACATATGGGATACATTGTAATCCAGTCGATGCCATGTGTTCAGCTTTGGAAGTACCTGTATATCCAATCTACATGTGATATCCCCTGGTATGATGATAGGGCCTTTTGACAGTGGGAGGTGGCTATGTATGTATGGCCTTGTGTGACAGGGGATGTTGGCATTGTCAGTCATTTACAGTTGCCCCTGACTCAGGACATATATGAGTGTACATTGCTATGTATGACATAGCTGAAGGAAGTGCCATAGTTCTGTCTGGACTCCTTCACAAATAATATTACCAAACACCAAGGAACATAGGCACTAAACCCATGTTATACACTTTTACACACTTAACAACCTACTGATACTTTTTGTTCAGTCAAATGAGTATTTCATCATAGTATCATGACATGTCCGAGGGTCAGCTTTGTGTGTAGTCTCCAGTCCAGCTGGTGAATATGGGGATTGTCAGTAAATGTTACAACTGCCTTATGTACACAGACAATCCTCCCCTCCTCCAAACATACCCGGATATTTGTGAGAGATGCAACTCTATGGACAAACTGGAGGTTGAGCTCTCTAGACCCATAACTGGCACAGTCTATCAGGAGGAGAAGGTAACCACACACACTACGACTCCAGTATCACATAGACCTATAGCAACAGCAGACCAAACACATAAACACACAATCACATACTCAGAGGCTCTAAATAAACCTCTGCCTAAGCAGCAAAGACCCCCAAAGCAGACATCCAGACACCTGCTTCCCCACCAGTATACCCACATATCACAAAGTACACAATGTCACTGTGCCACACAGTCAGTGCCCTTAAGGCTAAACAACACACCTAATACACCTGTGATAGGTGACTGTATTGTCAGACACACTGATGCCACACACACCAGGCTGACCAAGGTGAAGGTCACTGTAAGCTGTCTATCAGGTGCCAGGATGTACCACATAACACATGCACTCAGGTCACTCCAAAGCAAGTACAGATATGACTCCATTATTGTCCATGCTGGTGTGATTGTCCTGAGATGTTCCTCCCTGGACTACATGAAATGAGACATACAGGAGCTCTGTGATCATGTAGGCCAGGCCGGTATGACCCTGTCCTTGTGTAGCATCTTACCCTCACCAAGAATGATGCCACAGTATAAAGGCAACATGATCAATTTTAACAGTCAGCTAACGTATGTGTGTCATTCACAGGGGATCCAGTGTCTGTCGGCCTGGGATGACATGCTCATCATGCCACGTTGCTTCTCTAGGGACGCCTTGCACCTGACACCCCTGGCCTTTTGAATACTGGCTAAGGCACGTGGGACACCCATAGTGCCTTTTTTAGTCAAGGCTCACATGACAAATCCCACTCCATAGACAATATCAGGTGAAATTAACGAAGGGTAATGCTGCTCAATGCCAGAGGTGTACACCTCAAACTGCACACACTCAAGGCTCTCTTCAGTATGGGGAATATAAATATCTGTGCAGTAACAGTCACCTGGTTCGAGGCTCCCGACAGCACCCCAGCACTACCAGGTTACACATCATACCATGGTTTTCTGACACAATAACCAGGCCACACCGCATGGGGGGGGAGTATCCATATACTTCAGAGATACACAAACCTCCAGGATAGTAGCACTGCACAAATCATTGGGGACCATCCATGTGTAAGTAACAGTGGCCTAAACCGCCTTACAGGTAGTAGCCTGCTACAGACCATACTCCCAAACCCAGGGAACACACTCGGCTTTCATGAGAACAGAACACTGTAAAATATGTAGGTGTGTACAAACAACATTATATTAGATGACCTGTAGTAGCCAAACATTTACTGGGAATACTACTCAAGCCCCAAGACTCTCGCACAATGGTTACTCATATATATCAAATCAAATGCTATGGAACAAGTGGTCAACACCCCCACATGAGGGGTATACATATTGGACCTGGTCATCACCAACATGGGGACTCTATGTTCCACACCAGAGGTATACCCCTCATTGTTAAGGTCACACCATACATTTATGTCACCGGACATCCATATCCCATCCCCACACCCAGCCAAGGTAATCTCGGTGAGGTACTTCTCAAAAGCAAACGTCATACTTCTCAGAACAGAGGTGTTTTTCTTCAAAGCACCCAGGCCACTGGGAACTACGACTCATATCACAGTCTCCTTTAGAAACCCAATGTATGGACACCTACAGGAATGCATGAATCATGCTATCCCACATGACTCCAAGGCTCACTCCTCAAAAGGCAGGTGACCTGTCTGGTGTACCCTGGCCATAAATAAGCTATGCAACAAAAGGAGGAGGCTACTACATGATAGAGAAGTCTCCCACAAAGGGGAGGCATCTCTGATCAGTACTAGCAAGAAGCTACAATCAGTCATAACATCATGTAAGACCAGCTTCGACACTATGATTGCACATGACACTAAAGGTAATCACAAGCCCTTCTTTAGTTATGTCAGGAACTTGGGTGGCAACTCCCAGATATGCTCTGTGTTACTGCATAATGACAACGAATGACACTTAACCCACACACATTGCCAAATTCCTGGCAGACAGGTTGAGTGCATATTCCTAACCCCTATCCCCCACACACACACATGTCCCTGACAACAGAGTGTAGCCTCACTGACATCACAGATGAACATGTGAGAGCTGCCCTCTCCAAAGCAATAACACAGCATCAATGGGTCCAGACAGTGTCCCAGGCTGCATCCTACACATGCTTCATGAAGAACATAACACTCACATAACATCACTGTTCAATATCAGACTTACTACAGGATATGTACCCAAGGAATGGCATACAGCAACAGTGGTTCCGCTCCACCACGGTGGTTCCGCAAGGGACCCTGGACACTATCAGCCTATAAGCCTGACTAGCCTGGTCTGCAAAGCTATGGAGAGTATCCTCCTGGGACACATTTACAGATGTTGACAACCTCCAGACACTGGATCCTACCCATTTCACCTTTGTTAAGGGCAGATCTTGCCTCTTGCACCTGCCAACTCCTTTGAATCAGTTACTAGGGCCATACACATAGGGAAGGTAGTCCACACAGCCTACCTGGACCTCACAGACCCCTTTGGCACAATACCACATTCGGGCATCTTAGATACACTCACCAGCTTACATATCAAAACATATGTCCCAAGTTGGATTGCAAACTGGATCATGGATAGCACCCACATGTTCAGACGTGCAGGTGCCATGTCAGACTCTACACCAGTTACATGTGGCATCCCACAAGGCTCAGTTCTGAGACCTGTCTTGTTCAGTATATATTCCTGCAAGGTACAGGCTAACACGGGGTTAGTATGGCTGACCAGGTTCACAGATGACTGCAGACCGGGTGCCATAATTGACTCTCCAGCTGACACATGCATCCTCCTACAGGGTCTCCCAGAAATGGATAAATAGTGCCAGAGCCATAGCCTACAACTAACTGCCATACAATGCATACACATCCCCTTTGTGAATGACAAAGTGCACACAGATTAACACATAGGTGGTAATCCATTACATAGAGAAGGTGTAGATATGGATTTGGGGTCCACAGTAGATATGCATCTCTCCTTTGAATATCACATTGGCAAAGTGGTTAGGTAGACCTTCTATATAGCCCACCTTATCCCAAAAGGCTACGCATCTAAAACTAGACAGGCCATTGTGCACCTGTACTCATCACACCCATACTTGAGTACACCGTCCCATTTGGGATGTACCTTACCCGACACCTGCACAACTGTCATGACCCCTAAGGTACCTCAAGAAGTGGAACAGGAGACTCATACAGATGCCCTACACAGTTCAGCTACAGAAACACCAGCTGTACTCGGTTGCTTAACGCTTACCCAGATGCAATCTGTGGCTGTTGTATGCAGCCATGCCCAGCCCAGACTTGTTGGACATGCTTCACCTCAGGATATCAGAATCCCTTAAAGTTACACACTCCAGGACTTCTACCTCAGCACAGAATTAATAGGACATGCTGGAGGGACAGATTCATATCCCAGAGGCTCCCCTCACTCTGGGACGACATCCCAGTCCAAGTTAGGCAGAGCCCCTCGCTGACCCTCTTCAAGGGAAATACTGACAAGTGGATGGATGATCATACATTTACCCCTGGGATCTCTTCTGGGTCCCTGCTAGACAGAGGCACAGTACACTAACCATACTACAGCTATCTTGTGTGACCTATTATTCAAAGGCACAGGGTGATGACAGCCATACACACTCTGGCTAGGCTTCTGAATGCCCTAGGGCTGATACCTAGTATCAACCTATGAACCTATGTACCTATGATAATGTTTGGAGTGCACATTGTTTATTGATGATACTGACTGCAGATTTGTTATCCTCTCTACTTTCCCACTTTCTATGTAAAACATATTTATCTGTTGTACATATTTGATTATGACAGGAATCCTAGATGTTATATATATGTGTCTGTTGTCTTATAACTGTGTGCACGAGGCAGGATTGTTGGCTAGGGAGAGGTTCGTGGGTTAACAGGTGAACTGCCAGATATGTCTGGCCCACTGCTGCACTCAGACAAGGCCTAAGTGTGTGAGCATGCCCAGTTTGCACATTCACTGTTTTGTTGCCTGACATTTGTTTCATTTCTTTAAGTGTGTGAGCATGCCCAGTGTGACCTTTCAGTATGCTGCTGTCTGGAGGCCAGTACATTTGTTACCATGTGTGAACATGCCCAATATTAACATGTGTACTATGTGTGTTTGACATCAAGTTATATTTATACTGCAGGGCTCACCTTTGTGTCATAAGTTGACATGTATTATGCTGTGACTGCGAGGTTTCCATGACACACTTTGCAAACACTTATTAGCATGTCTTCATACAAGCTGACCAGTGAAATGCTGTCTTGGTTTGGTGGTTTGGTACTGTGACTATAGTGCACGGTATCCTGGTTTCGAGACCTGTCACTGCTTTAAATTTTCATACTGGCCAGACCAGACTGCTTAAGGTCAACTAAAGCATATATGTGCATGTTTACCTGCTTTTGCTCAACTATGGGCAAATTTGACCAGATTTGACCAACATTGCTCAACAGTTTTCAACATTGCTGAACTTTGGCCAATATTGCTCAACATTGCCCAAAGTTGTGCCAGTTAGTGTGTACGCTTATGTTTACATATGCTACGTAGTGGCAAAGCTGTTTAGCACTGCTTTATATTGCTTAACACAGGTCAATCATGCCTCAGGTGGTGCTGCAGGGCTGCCTATGTCGGATGCACATAATACACTCCCTATACATGTTTGACAACAGGTAGTGTCAAGTTAGGCATCCCTTTTACTGTATGTGCGGGTCAGGGAGAGGTAACATTTCCAGGGTTCCTACTGAGCCAGTGTATGTGCTATTCGTTGCCTCTTTGCCAAAGCCAAAGCATACTGGGCACGCCTCCTTCTGCCTACTGGGGCAGGCTGAGGTTGTTCCTCCTCCAAGTCACCCTCCACCTGTGATGGCCTTGGCAATGGTGGGGGGCTGTTTGGCCTGGGCCTATTCTGATCCTGCTGCAGCTGTTTTCGCAGGATCATATTATGTAGCATAGCACATACCATGACAATTTGGGCACATGTAGTTGGTGAGTACTGCAAGGCTCCACCAGAGGTGTCCAGGCACCGGAACCGTGACTTGAGCAGCCCAAACACACACTCGATTACATTTCGTGTTTGTGCATGTGCCTCATTATGGAGTTCTTGTTCTGGTGTGTGTGCATTTCTGATGGGTGTCATCAGCCACAGCTCCAGTGCATATCCGGCATCCCCCACTAGGTGACCATGACGGATGTCCCCATTGGCAAATGTCTGATACAGCTGCATCAGATGCCAGATATGGGAATTGTGGTAGCTTCCAGGGCAGCCAGCACACACATTTATTATTATTCCCTGGGTATCACACATGACCTGGCAGTTGATGGAGGGGACACCCTTGCAGTTAATGTAGGCACTACCCCACTCACCAGCTGGTGCTTTGATGCATATGTGCGTGCAGTCTATTGCACCCACTACCTCAGGATATTCTGCTATTTGCTGGAAGAGACGCATATTGCTGGCCAATACCTCACGGGAATTGGGGAAATATACATGATCACCAACATGTGCTGACATGGCATCCAGGAACTGGTGCAGTACCCTGGATGCTGATGTCTGTGATATCCCCATCATATCACCAGTTAGTCTCTGAAAGGTACCTGTTGCTAGTATTCGTAGGCCAACACATACCTTGGTTTCCACTGGGATGGGTTCCCCTCTGTTGGTTCTGTGTGTGAGGCGTGGCCTGCACAGCTCAACAATTTGCTGCATGAGGTCTCTGTCCACTCTATAGCACTCCACTATCTCCAGCTCATGTAGCCCCTGGTAGGTTACCCTGGGCCTGTACACTCTTCTCCGTCTCCTCACTAGGGGTTGGTTGGCAGCATTCCCATTGTCCAAAAAACACACGAAAGTCACCACACGTCAAGATTTAATGAAGCTTTCAGGTCTACACCCTTCCTCAGCATATAAAAAATACATCCATTCATTACTTTTAAATAGAGGATTAATTCTATCACATGATTAAGCCAGCCAAAATACTTAAAGGAACATGAACAATTAACCTATCCTAAACATTAGTTAAAATCTAACTTTTATAAGCATTCATTGAAAACATTCATTAAAAAGATTGTTATAAATACTAAACATTTACATATACAGTATAAAATATAAAAATGTAAACAATATATAAACATATAGGAAGTAACAGAGCCACAAACATTCAAAGATATTGTTTTTGCCTATTTATCAAAATTGGTTTTATACTAACAGCACTATTAAGACCAGGTGGTTTATCTGCTTGTAAATGAACTATCCATTCATATTCCGTTGTTTGTAGATAGTTATCTAGATCACCTCCCCTTGGTCCTAGAGTTAACACACAAATAACTCCAAATTTAAAAGTGTGATCTGGGAAGTCCATTATATGCCTATACAACCCATTTGATTCAACTTTTCTTTTCATTTCAGACTTATGCTTTATTATTCTATCCTTTAATTTCCTACATGTTTTTCAGATGCTCTGTTATAAAGATTTTATTGATGTTCCAAAAAATATACCAACTAAAATAGGAACATATAAGTGTCATAATTGCACTTGTTGTATGGATATATATGAAACAATAGGATATTTTCAGCATCCCTTAACAAATGAAGAATTCACCTTTAAATGTAGGGCTGACTGTAATACGACAAAATTAGTTTATTTAGCAACGTGCACACAATGTAATGTATTTTATGTGGGAAAAACATGTAGGAAATTAAAGGATAGAATAATAGAGCACAAGTCTGAAATGAAAAGAAAAGTTGAATCAAATGGGTTGTATAGGCATATAATGGACTTCCCAGATCACACTTTTAAATTTAGAGTTATTTGTGTGTTAACTCTAGGACCGAGGGGAGATGATCTAGATAACTATCTACAAACAAGGGAATATGAATGGATAGTTCGTTTACAAGCAGATAAACCACCTGGTCTTAATAGTGCTGTTAGTATAAAACCAATTTTGATAAATAGGCAAAAACAATATCTTTGAATGTTTGTGGCTCTGTTACTTCCTATATGTTTATATATTGTTTACATTTTTATATTTTATACTGTATATGTAAATGTTTAGTATTTATAACAATCTTTTTAATGAATGTTTTCAATGAATGCTTATAAAAGTTAGATTTTAACTAATGTTTAGGATAGGTTAATTGTTCATGTTCCTTTAAGTATTTTGGCTGGCTTAATCATGTGATAGAATTAATCCTCAATTTAAAGTAATGAATGGATGTATTTTTTATATGCTGAGGAAGGGTGTAGACCTGAAAGCTTCATTAAATCTTGACGTGTGGTGACTTTCGTGTGTTTTTTAGCATTCCCATTGAACCACCCTCAGCATGTTGCATATGTCGGTTTATGACAGCAATGGCAGCCCCTAGCATTTCTTTGTCTCAGTTAAGCCTTTTCAGTATTCACTTCTCTTAGCTTACTGCAGTGCTGCAGTGTCTCTGAGGAATGCACGGTGAAAAGTTGTTTGCAGAGTTTTAAGTGCTGGGCTGGGCTCGTTTACTGCCTGTGTAATTGCCTGATTCTGATTATTTCCAACTGCTAGCTCTGCTGATTCTCCCTGGTTAACGTCCTACTGTTTGTTGTGCTTCCTTTTCCCTTTTCATTTCCTCAGGGGGGCAGCACCGTGCACACAAGTGCAAACATGCGCACACGCGCTAACACGCAGGCTTAAACAGTGTTACACTAGCGAATTCCTGTTTAAACGCACGCACACAGGCTTACACAGCCTAACACTTGCTTATTCCTGCTTAAACGCGCGCACACAAGCGCAAACGCACTTACACAGACTTAGACAACATTACACATGCTAACTCCTGCTTATACACGCACACACAGTCTTACTCGGAATAACAGGCGCGCACACGCATGCATACACATTGCAAGCATTTTTACAAGAAACTTTGGTGATATCCAGAGTGTGCACATTCTATTTCTTGACTTTAGCTAGGATACCTGGTGACACACCTCTTCCAGTGATGAGCAACTGACAGCTAACACATGCCACTCTGCTCCAATGAGCTTATCTTCTTTCATACATAGCCCCCTCGTGATGTCACCTATATCCTACTCTGTTACTCTCCTTATCCTAGTCTTACACTCCACTGACTGTGCTCATTTGCTATGTAGACTTGGGATTCACTATCCTTACCCTCATTTGCATAGGATTGCCTACTAATGCTTGGTTACATCTGTTAGACTGGGTTCCCCCTTTAGCAACCTCTACTCGGTAGCCATGTTGTCTTCAGCCTGCCATTGCCTTGCATTGTACATTGAAAATTCCCATAAAATCCACATTTGTGGGTTTTAAGTTTTATTTTTCTGGTTTTTAGAGTGCAGCCCATTTGCGCGGCGCTGCGCTATGCTTAAACATCAGACATCGGAGAAAAAAATTATTTTTTTTTCATATTGCATCGGGAAACATTGCCAATGGCTGTATATTTGGCCATTGGCATGCTTCCTCTACTGGATGCAACCTTTATTTGGAGCTGTCATGGCTCTGTTTTCCTATTTGCAGAATGGTACTCAGTTGTCAACTGAGTACATTTCTGCAAATAACACTGCTCTTATTCGGACAGGTTCGGGTTTCCTGAATCGCAAATATACCTCATTTGCATGCCTTTCAGCTGCAATTGAGGTAATTTGCATATCCGAGCCCTGTCCATGTAAGAGCCATTTTAGGAGCTCTCTTGCACGCCCCTGCAGGCTGTTCCTGCATCGCTCGTCGGACATGATGGCTGCATGGAGTCTTACTCTACTCTTAGACTCCGTGCAAGCCATCGTGAATCCGGCCCATTGAGTTAAATAATATATTAATGGTCTGCATTATTTTCTTTCTAATGAAAATCTTATATCTAAATTTAGTAAGCAATGAGATTAGATGAATGCAGGTGATATACAGTTTGATAATCAGTGCAGAAACCCCAGTCAGTGTAAACCAAAATTGTAAAGTGATATATGTCTTTCCAAAAACATAATCATAATTAAATCTGGTCAAGTTCTTTGCACTGGTAAAAAAAGCTAAGGAATGATGGGATATGAAATGTAAACTTCATCTTTACTGGTAAGGATACGGTAGTATAAATATTTTTGTGTGTTCTTTCTATGCAAAATATACCAATAGGATAGTTCAAAAAAAAAAAGAAGTTGAAAGCCATGGCTAGAAAGTGACAAAGAGCATTTCTTTTGTCCTATAATGCAGAACATAAAGTTACTAAGTAAAGCTTGGTACAACCATTTCAAAATTTGTATCATTTATTTCTAAAGATGCTGTGCTATCAACATTAAAAATTGCAACATTAACAGAATTTAGCAAATACAGTATACACTTTTAAAAGTAAATATCATGACATAGTCATACATATTACCATTGTCCCATTTCACTTGTGAATCTGAATAAAAAATAGGCTATTCTCAGAAAAATCAGTTTAAGACCTGAGGACAGCATATGGGTAGTTTGAGAATATGTGGCTGCTTTGAAGCTTAAAGATCATGTTTTAAAGGATGTGAAACAATCTTTTGTTTTTGTATAAAAAGTGTTCACATGCATACAAAAAAAAGAAAGGTAATTTCTCACACAAATATAAATAAACAGCTTTTAAAGATTGTTTCTGAATGCAGAAGACTAAATATAGTGAGCCATGTTTATTGCATTAATATTTGTGGGAGGGCAGGGGATGGTTACATCTTTTTGGTTTCCAGCTCTAATTATACTAGATTAGCATAGGCAAGTAACCATGTATTAGTTATGCAATTGCCAAACTGTTAAATTAACAGCTTGGCATTTTTAATCATTAGTTTTTTGCTAAACAGTTAACTTAACTGTTTGGCAATTACATTACCCTAAGATAATCCATCATAATTAGAGATGGAACCCAGAATGATGTAAACTTCCCCTGCCTACCCACAAATATTAATGCCGTGAACATTGCTGACTGCATTTAGACTTCCACCTTAAGAAGCACTGTTTAAAACTTAATATTTTTTAAAGGCTGTCAAACTCACGTCTTTATGTATAAGGAAAAGTACATTCTATGCCTTCAAACATGATTTTAAACTTGTAAGCAGACCAGACACTGTGGCATAGCGAGATGTAGCACTGAGTGGGACCCAGATGACCTGAGTTCAAGTCACATCTTAGACACTGGAGAAGCCATGTGGGGGAGAGTGGGAGTGAGTGTCTGAAGTCTGCTCATTCACCTTGTGAGTGGGAGGATGTGGTCAGATTGGCTGCCTTTCACTACTAAGCAGATGTTTGAATAGCGGCAAGGTTAGAGCCAGAACCAGGATGTGGCCTAGCTCTTGCTGCATACACATGTTAATACTTATGTACATTACAGCTTATATGAGTGACACGAGTGCTCTCATAAGCTACGAAAAGGTGGAATCATGGAGTACATCCTGTATCTTAAATGATGTAGGCTGCTTAGTACAAGGTGGTAACTTGAAGTCCCAGTCTGGAAACAGTGACCTCTGTGAAACACAGATATCCCAAGTCCATGAGTTAAAGCTATAACTCAACCTTTTGAGACTAACGTCCCCTCCCATGGTAGCAGGTTGATGTGTGGACAAAGGCAGAGGCACAGCCTCAGTCCACATTTGTCTGAATGGTGATCTTATCTTGTTGCCTTTCAATCTGTGCAAGTAAGATCCCTTGTACTGAGGAAAAATGAGCTTGAGATGTATACGAGCTCAGCCTGAGAGTCAACAGGTACAGCAGAAAAATATACAGACAAAAATTATACTTGCAAGCACAAGCAGCACATGACAAGACTATTCTTATTAAAATGTTCAAAATCTTTTGGAATGAAGTTTTCAATTTTAGCTACTTTTCTTGTTTTCTTACCAGATGTTCTATATGACTAGACACTTTCCTGAATATATATCATTCATAGATGTATTTCAGTGTTTTGTTAGATTTAAAAATATATGCAGAACTACGTTATATTTTCTTTATGTGTCTTCCTTGCTGTTCCTGTTTAGTATTTCTCTTTATTGCAAACATTATTGACAGCTGGCACACCCAAGTGCATTTAATCATTAAATAAAACTAGAAATGTCTTAAAAATGTGTGTGGATCAGAATATAAATAAATGAACTGCCTACTCACATAGATACATACATATTAACTGCTGCACTGTATCATATTATTCTATTATTCTGTGAACAATAATTCAATGTACAAGACATATTTACTAGCAATTTTTTTCTGAATTCAACACAAACTGCAAAATTAAGCATTTCTTTTTAATTTCATTTGTTTTGTTCCCCTAGACTAAAATGATTCTTAATGATTCTGCAATATTTTTGAGGAAAATTCACATTTGTACTGTGAAAGTTATCAGCATCTGGGTTAAGTCTTGGTCACTCAATGCATGGGCCGTTTATATTCTACATACTGTGCCAGAGTCTGTAAAGTTCAAGAAATTTGGCTCATTATGTTGATATCAGTGCAAAACTTGTGGATAAAATTGTAATATGTTAATGTACAAAATGAAACTCAGAATAGCTCAGTGCTCAATGGAGTATCACAGTTGCAATCGTGCACTACAAAAATGCACAGGCAATCCATAATTAATAAGAAATGGTTGTCCAATCACATTGTATAGTACCAAGTTTAAGGAAAGATGATCTCAATTCAAGAATCCTGATAGTTGTATATAAATAAAACAAAACCTGTACAGTAAGGTTAAGGACAACTACGGAATGTAACTGATTCTGTTATGATAACAAAAAAAATAAATAAATAAATTACAGTGCCAACAATCCCAGTGTAAGCCATATGGCATTTGTAATATATATTTGGAGGAGTTGACACAGAAATGTCTCAGACAACGATGGATATTTCCATATGTCATCCACTAACTCATAGTATGTGCTTCAAAGCTGAAAGGCTATTTGTAAAATATACATATATGTACACACACACACACACACACACACACATATATATATATATATATACACACATTTACATCACTCTTTACAGTAAAGACAACTTTGGATATCTACATAATACATGTATTATTAAAATATATCAGCTCGGACTTACAGATTCTGCCAGAATTTGCAAATTTTATAATAAAAAATTTAAAGGCAAAGGTCAGTCATGGCCACATCGCTATAGCTAAGATTTGCTAACGATGGGTTCAAGACTTGTGGGAAACACTGGTAATGCACACACCCAAGGAAAGCAGGAGAAAGTCCCTCTCTCAGCTCTACCTTTAAAATGCACCTGCCACAAAGACTCCTAAGATCTAATAACCAAAACCTAATAGAACTGTACAAACCCCGTCACTCTCAAGGACAAAACCTCCTGTCCTTTGCCCTGGCACACCTATGGAACTCCCTTCCTCCCTCCATCTGTATCACCACCAACCTCCCTGCTTTTAAAAAATCACTGCACTCACATCTAACATCCTCATGGGAATGCTCCTGCTCCCACCCCTCCTAGCCTATTCTTCACTTCCTATGGGCAGCTTTACCATATATTACCAGACACCAAATAATAAGCCAACTGTAATGACATCTTATAATTCTTTTATTCTACTATTTCACTCAAGAAACTATATATTTACTGCAGCAATGCTTTGTTTTTCTACAAAATGTAACCTTAACATTTTTATTATACCTGCTTAAATCTTAGTTTTTCTACAAAATGAAAATAAATTCCTTTGTAAATGCTTAATCTTTGTTCTGTCTTGAACCCACAAATTACCACAATTGTAAACTGTTGTAATCTTTTTTGTTACCAATGTTTTAAAGCTTTGTCTTTAACCTACAAATGATTGAAATTGTAAACTGCTGTAATCTTTTTGTAACCTTTGTTTTGGAGCTTTTCTCCCCAGGACTCCATTGAAAACGGGTTCTTATTGGCCCAATGGACTATCCTGGTAAACCAACTGCAAATAAAATAAAAATAAAATGTGTGGGTATGGGTGAAGAAGAGGGACAAACAAGGGGGATGCTGGACAATGTTGTTTTCCTGTGGGAATAGGCCCCTATTTTTTAAGAATAGAAGGAAAGGTAAACATTGGGAAAAAGTAGGTGAAGATAATCACAGCAGGCATACCCACAGAATACAAGACAGACAAAGGTTAGAAAAAATACATGTGAAGATGGGTAAGTTACACAGACAGCACACTGCACAACATGGGCAAAGGAAAGTTGGCAGATAGGGTGGGATGCATATCAGCCATGATGAAATGCAGAAAAATCCTAACTACCTATGCACTATTATGTTGTGAATGTCACAAACTGTGTGGCAATCATACCTTGATGTGTATGAACAATGGTAAGTGTGTGTTCTGGGGTAGTAAAGTAGGATCATGGTATACATTGGATAAATGTATACATATCTAAGTCTATCAGCAGTGCACAAGTAAGTGAAGCAATATCACAGATGAGTAAATGCAGGTCTAACAATGGTAGATAACCACAGAGAACAGAACCAAACCCACGGCCATACACATGAAAGGCAAACAATCAAGCACAGTGCTAAACAGAAGCACTGCAGAAGAACAACAAATGCTGCTACATACACAAGTAGGTGTACACAACCAAAACAAATGTGTAATGGAATGTGAGTATGCTACACAGATATGTCATGTTAAAGGCAACACATAGGTGTAGATGTGTATGTATGTCTGTCAGTGGCATAAATGGAATGTACATGAAAGCAATGTCTATACACATACATACACCAATGACATGTAATATGTTCAAAAATGTAACAGTAATGCATAATGAATATAGCAGGTCCTGGTAATGGATGGGGGAATAAAAACTACACTAAGTAACGCACAAGCATAATGTGAACCAAGACATATTGCAAGTATTAGCCAACAATATGTGTGTGCATGCATGTGGCATGTGTTCACTGTATCAAATTAATCAATAGCAATAGACAGTAGTTTTAACAAAGGAAAACCTAACTGGAAAAATAATAGAGGAATATGAAGGTGGGAGGAAGGTGGATAACCTGGGCCCATGTCAGGGTGAAGCAGGACAAGGTACATTGACACAATGCAAATGCATGTGTAAAGCACACAGGGTGCTGTCGAAGCCACACAGACATACATTTAACTAAATGGAAAATTTATTTCAAATGGCAAGATGGATGTTGATGTCCACACAACTGGACATGTGTAAAACACACATACATAGTAATGTGTAATCATGACACACTGACATGCATAGCAAGCAAGGTAAAAATTAAAAGCACCTACATGTATACTGTAATGAAAATGTCAACTAAAAAAAGCAGCTGTTTGTCAACCACCCTGCTCATTATGAAGCAGAGGACACTCCTGTGAGCATAATTACAGCAAATCAGCAGTAAATCACTGAATACTCACATGCCAAAGGTACCTTTTTGTGTCAGTATGTATCAGTCTATGTGTACATGCACGTACAGTCATTTAATGTGTAAACTATTTCAGGAAGGTATACACTGGTGTCACTACACCATGTGTGTGGATGTGCTACATAAAACAAACATGGTGTAATGTACTGTGAAAGAATGTGTTATCTGTAACACATCAATGTTACATTGCCATTTGATACAGTCAACAAAGGAGGACTGCACATAGACAAGATATACCTGTATATGATCCTACATGGCATCAGTATTACCAAATCATGACACAACACCACATCATGACAGTGAGATATCATGACAACCGCCATCCAAAAACATGTGGAATGACATGTTTGTATGTTGCACATACCTAATATGGCAAAACAGAAATCCAAGTCATGTTACCCTGTTAGTGATGGAGTATATACAACAAATAATGTCTGCAAGTCACCCCAGTAACATTCATGTTTACTGGCAAGATCTTGCAACAGTATTTGAAGATTAAATGCCATAATGTAAGGGCAGTTGCATGTATGTGGAAAGTGTTATGTGTGTCATGCACACATTGAAACCAAAGTAAATATCACACAATAATAACACATAAGCATGACAGATACATGGCATGCATGCACAAGTGTGTATATTCATTCCAATCAATAAAATGGTAATCACCATATTGGCAACATAACACAAGTGGAGCACACAGACAAAAACATTTTAAGAATGTATCCACGGTTATAAGCACAGCTACCATGTGATGATTTCACATACCGTATTGATGCATGATAGGTATTCTTTCATTCTAATCAATAATCATGTTATTCTGAAAAATGCAGGCCTGAATACAGGGGAGGATGCATGTCAATTCATAAAATATGTAAAAATGTCAACATACCTCTCTCACACAGGCTTGAGGATCAGCAGTGAGAATCTGCTCCATGCACATGGCTCTGTTCAGGCTGTACTCCTCATCGTTTGAAACAAAAATAGAATGTATAAAAAATGCATTCATCAAATAACACTGATACTTATTTCTCAATACAATTTGTAGACATTTCTTTCAGAAGAACATTATATAAGCGCAATACACAGTTGATATTTTTTACATTTGGGTGTCAACATCTTTGGGCACAGATTGGAGTACATGAGATTCAAACTTGCAGCCACAAACTCCAACCTTGAGAGCTACCTGCCCACCTAACACATCTTAACTGAAAAAAAGCATGTTTTGCAGACAGAGAAAAGATTTTATGTTATGACATCATCTTGATGGGGTATGGTCTACTGATAATGCTCTTGGCTTAGGAGTATGAAAATGTGCTGCTCGTAGCTAAACAGTTGGAAAAATATATTCAGGTTTTCACTGTATTCAGATACAGTAAGTGTAATGCAGAGCCTACATTCCTCAGGCAGTGTGAAAGTGTCATTTAGCATACAGCTAATGTGAACAGAAACATACATGTTGCTGTACATTAAGGACACAGAAAGGTGTGTGTGAGAACCATTATTCCTTGTTAAACTGCACATCAGTAGAAAAACAGATGCATATTCACTGCTCTACATTTCAATTGTTAGTCTGTCCATCACAGTCCCTCAAAATTTGAGGATGATGGTGTTCTACAAGTGACATCAATATTTCATGAGAAAACAGACCTACATAGCATTAAGTATACAATATTAATCAAAAAATTGCTCAGACATATAACAGGAATTATCAAGATGTACTGCGCCAGGAGTTAAATAGCTGATGTAAACACAATGGTCAGTTTACAGATATATTTGTAGGAATTTGAAGAATAACTGAGTTATTCACAACTACACTCAAAATATACATTAATATATATACCTCTATAAATAAATGCTGTAGGTATTTCACCAATGGCAACCAGGATGACAGAACAGCAGATTTATTAAAATAGACACAACTTTACCAGAAAATATTAGTGCTTTCATTTTACAATTAAGACTTCTTCAGATATATGCAACAGAATAAGTACTCATCTTAAAAAGACCAGTAAAGTCACATGATACAGAAAACCTAACGAACTAATAGGAAGGAAAGGGGAGGCAAAGCAATTTAAAACGACAGGCAGTAATTGCAAAGAAACTACACAGAATACCTGCACAAACCATGAAATTAACATAAAATTGTAACAAAAGTAGAATAAAAATACTTTAAATAATTCCTAAAAAATTATAAAAAACAAATATTCGAGATAAATCAAAAAATATTTCAAAATATATCACTATCTGTCCAACGCTCTCCTTTTTAGAGAGCACTTAATACAGATAACATCATTCAGACCCGGTGGCACAGATGCATTCAAAAATATCTGCCACCACAGCCACCTCTCATGCAACAATAGGGACCAAGGGCCACCTGCTCCAAGACCCTAAAGTCAAATTTGTGCTCTGGAAATAATGTGATATGTGTACAGAGGGCATTGGTTTCCTTATGTTTCTTGATGTCATAAAAATGCTCATAGATACATTGTTTTAACTTTTTCTAGGTCTTGCCAACATAAAAAGGAGTGCAAGACACACATCCTGAAATGTAAGCCATACCACTTGACTGGTAATTAAATTTCACTTTGATAAATAGTTTTATCACTGATCTGAATACAGTTTCTGACCAATATGTGGCTGCATTGGCCACATGCACCACATTTAAACATATTGCCAGACATAAACTTACATCTGTTGATATTGGAACTCTCAAGATAATTTTTAAAAGTATGTCCTCTCTTGTATACAATCTTCAGCTGGGCCTCCAATTTCTCCAACAGTTCCCGATCCTGTGTAATGTAAGTACAGTTTTTATAAACAATGGACTCAATATATTTACTATCACTGTTGAAAGTGGTGAGTCAAAGATGACTAAATTCAAACAAATCATCTTTCTCAAGTAAGCCATCCACCAACATGTCCACACATGGGTTGAGTAGCCTAGAATTGTTATCTACGTGGGGGGAACCACATGCATCCTGATTGGGCATCTAAAGGGGATATAAAACCATTTCTGCCTCTTGTCCATTACTTTGACCATGAGAGAATCGATGAGCTCCAAGGGATATCCCCTGTTAGCAAACATGTCCTTCAGCCTATCACATTCTTCCACAAACTCAAGCCATAAGGTGACCATCCTGGCTGCCCTAACCAGTTTGACCTTGACCACCCCACGTTTCTGATGATAGGGGTGGTTGCTGGTATAATGAAGTAAGCTGTTGGAAAAAGCAGGTTTCTGATAAATTGTACAAGAAATAGAAAGCCTCTCACGGTCAAAAATTAAAGAGATGTCAAAGTAATTAATCTCACCAAGGCCCACTTTCTGAGTAAAAACCAAAAAAGATGTGGTGCGGTTAATGTACCTCATAAAATCATCAATAATGGGGGCACAGGACCTGTCCAAATAATAAAAAGGTCATCAAGGTAGCAGGTATGCATGTAAATATACTGAGTATAAGGGCATTGCTCAAGAAACTCTGCTTCCCATCCTACCATAACTATATTTACAGGTATTCTGAGTAGTTTATTTGCAATTAATCCATGTCACTTTAAATTGCTTTGCCTCTCCTTTCCTTCTTATTAGCTCATTGTGTTTTCTGTATCATATGTCTTTAGTTATCTTTTTAAGCTGAGTGCTTGTTCTGTTGCATATATCTGAAGTCTTAATTGTAAAGAATTTTCAGACCAGTCCACTTCCTCAGTTAACAACTCAGAAAACAAATAGATAACTATATACTGAATCTCAGTCTTGAAATGAAGCCCCAAGAAAGGAACACTGTTATATAAAAACTACACTGGCATTTCATGTGAAGTCTGGCAGTCAGTGCAGGAGATTAAAACCATCAGCTGTTAACAGGCTACTTCCTGTGGTGCAGGGTTTGATTTTTCTTAGCCTTCATTTGTCTACTGTATGACCTTGAGCAGGTCACTTATCCAGACATGCTTTGTAGCAATACAGAATTTGGATTAGGCTCCTTAATCGTCTCCTCATCTGAATGCCTAGAAAATACAAATGAACCTAAAAGAAAGCCCTTCATGTGAGTCCATTGCTTTCATTAGATACTATTTAAAATGTCTAACAACAAAACAAAAGACAGCAAATTAACCCATTTTTTTTAATTTCTAATTTTGAAATGGAGACTTCATTTTTGAATTTTCAGAAATGGTTCTACTTCTGTTTCTATGCCCCTGTGCTGCTTCACTGAGCATTTTGTTTAAGAAATTATAACATCCTAACCATATAAAGTAATAAAAATTGATGAATAGCCACAGTTCATCATAATCCTAAGAATTTAATAATGAATAAGAAAATTAAAGCTTCAGGGAATTTAACATCATACTGCAGTGATTACAGATGGATTTTGTTAATGTTGAATAACTATACACCATATTCTTTTCATTGTCACAGAGAGAACATGAAATGCCCTGTTGTTTGATCTTAAAAGGATTTTCAGTCTGCTAGCCATATTCTCCTGCATGACAAATTGCTTGTGAATTGTTTTGGTGAAAAGTCTATGGTTCATTTTGATAAATATCAAACTAACAAGACATCACGGAAGAAAACTAGTATATCACTGTCTATATTTGAGATTATTACTGCGTGGTGGTGCTGCGGTAGCATTGTCGCCTGACAGTAAGACATTGTCCTGTTCGATTCTCAGCTAGAGCATCTTCTGCGTGGAGGCATGCATGAATGGGCGTACCTTCTTTGAACGTTGTGCGTCAGGGCTGGCAACTCGGCACGTAAAAATCTGCTGCCAATCATTAGCGGACCAGAGTTCCTCTGTGGCGACCCCTAACTGGGAAAAGCCAAAAGACACAACAACAAAACAACCATAAGTATACTGCAGGTCTGATTTTAGGCCCTTTCTTCTTTTCTTTTATTTTTATTCTTTTTACTTTACTGACCACTGATCTGCAGAAAGTGCAAGCTATTTTCTATGCTGCCAACCTTGTCCCTTCAGTTCCTCACATTATAATCAGCATATCCAGCATTAATTAGGCCAGTTATTTAATACATTAATCCCTTTGCAATGCAATTTACTAGATATATCCAGCAGCTACAAAGACCCCAGAGATTCCTAACTAAGAATATCACATGTTTATAAACTTTGAGCTGCTAAAAAAGACTGGAAGCATTACCCCTTTATTCAGTATCTTACAGACTCCTGAGAAGAGATTTCTGCCTTGCCTTCTGAGCCATTAGGGACTCAATGATCCTGGATCTTTTGTATCTCCATATATGCAATAGTCACACAAATACCAGAACTAGGGATCTAAAACATCACCAGCAGATAAACAAAAAGTAGAGAAATAGGTTCATTATTCAGTTCCTTTCCCAGTTCTGGAGTAGACGCCCACTACATATTATCTCCTTCATATGGGACCTGGACAGTTGGCTGGCCATTCTTAAATTCACAGATGGCCTGACTGGCTCATCTGGCTCTGCTTGAGAGAGGAAGTTCAGCCTGAGAGTGGGTACTGGCAAGTCACAAACGCTTAAAAGACTCAATAACCTTGTTTTTTCATATAATCCTATGATGCTATAAGCCTCATATTAGATATACTATATCCACTGTACTGTGCAATGTAATGCCTCCCCTATCTGTTCCAGGTAGAAAAATTAATTGTTAATGGAAACACAATACATAGTATGCCAAGTCCAGGTACAACAATTACTTGTTAATAGAAACACAATACATAGTGTGCCAAGTCCAGGTACAACAATTACTTGTTAATGGAAACACAATACATAGTATGCCAAGTCCAGGTACAACAATTACTTGTTAATAGAAATACAATACATAGTGTGCCAAGTCCAGGTACAACAATTACTTGTTAATGGAAACACAATACATAGTGTACCAGCACTATCTGCTGCAGCTATAGCTGCATCGCCGTGGGGAGTGCTGCAAGGTTACATGCCTGGGAGGAGAGAGAACTCCTTCTGGTAAGGGACTCCAAACTTCATCATCATCGTCATTCTTCTCAGCTGCAGCCTCAGTAGAGGTAGGTCATGGTGAAATTGCCTGTTGAACATATCTGACATTTGGGTCTGCAGGTAAAATACAAGTACGGAGATTACCATGGGTCAATTTATCCTGCCAATGGACTGGGTATATTTAACAATTGATTAGCGATAGAGTGTAGAAACAACCCTGTCTGGCTACTAAGCTTTCCTGACCCCATACATAGCTGATATGGTACTTGTTTCACCCTGCTTGTGCCAGAATGGAAAGAATAAAATCAGAGAAGTAAAACGGGTTTAAAATAAGATGACAACCTGCATTCCTTTATGTATGTTCAAATAGTCACATCCTAGGTACCAGGCAGGTGTCTGTCCTGTTGATTTCACCAGCTATATGATAAATGTGCTGATAGCATAAAGCAATTTCACTGAAAAACACTTTCATAACTAATAGACTTTGCACATTTCTGTGCTGTTGTGTGACTGAGGAAGATGAATGGTTTGATGTCCATTAAAACTGGTTTTCAGTAATTTAATTTCTTATTGTCATTTATTGAAATTTCAATTGACATGTCAGTATGAATCCTTGTGGGTGGATGGAACTGCACACTACAGTAATGATTTAATGTGTCACTGACATGCAATGTCATGCCAAGGCAGAGGCATGTTCAATAGCAGCTTAGAGGTTGACCATGATGAGAGGCCACTTATGAGCTCTAGCTTAACAGAGTTAGAGGAGTTTCTGGCATTTCTGGCAGGGGGACAATGGGGCTGGGGTCATCACTGGCAGAGTGGACACTGGCATCAGGATGGAACAACTCCCATGCATCTGAGTGAATGATACACCAGGTTAGCAATGATTACAGTAGTGGTGGTGCTGTGGTACCATTGTCGCCTCACAGTAAGATGCTGTCTGGTTCGATTCTCAGCTAGAGCGTCCTCTGCGTGGAGACATGCATGAATAGGCGTACCTTCGTTGAAGGTTGTGCATCAGGCTTGGCAAGCCGGTATGTAAAAATCAACTGCCAATCATTAGCGGACCGGAGTTCCGCTGTGGCAACCCCTAACCGGGAAAAGTCGAAAGACACAAACAAACAAACTGAACAGTATGACTGCAGACATTGCCAGTAAGCTGACCACACTATACAGTACATATGTTTTTTGCTGGAACATGAAATATCCATGGCTATCTGCACAGCAGCAGAAGTAGGTAGAGATTGCAAGGTACACCTTACATGGTCACCCATGTATGCGACATGACCACAGTGGCATCACAGGTACTTATTCCCACTCAGTTATTTTTTCACTCTCTTAAATTTCTGAGGGAAAAATTAAATACAGATGGTTGTGATTCAATTTATGCATACAACAATGACTCAACTTAATTTACTGCTACATCAGTCTCCTACAAGCAAATTTATATGCTCAATGCTGCATAAATTAACTCCAAAAATGCTTTATCTGAATAAATTCTTATTTCTTCATTAATCAGTCTTCTACCCAAACCATCTATATGTACTCCATTAGTAACTTTCTTTCCTGCATAATTTGAATAAACACTTTTCTTTCATATTTCTAAATGCATTCATGTATCTTCTGTTTACAACTACTATTTACTTTGAATAATACTTTGTCAACTTTCTATGTCAGAAGATTTTGTACTTTTATAGCACTGGCTACATAATTTAATACTCATAAATATTGTATATACACTATTATTGTGATTACATTTTCTGCATAGTGACAATGTCAAATATATTCACTAGAATTTTAAATACTCAAATGTTTCTGATAACAAAAAACACTTTACTAGGTGTTCACATGAGTGTAGCTTATGATATATTTTCTTGCTGCCAATTGCTAGAAAAAGCAAGTGCTCAAATTCTCACTAACCCAACTCTTGTTTCAACATAGCCCTCCTAACACCCTCAACCCTACAAACTGCATAACCCTACTACAGCCCTAATTCTAACTCTAAAACTCATTCCAAGTTCCCAACCTGGGACCTCAATCATTTACACTAAAATTCCATTCCCCCCTCCCTAACCCTAAAGTCTTTATAGGTATTTGTCAGGCTGTTAAGACATCAGACACTGTCATCTGTAACAGAGATAAAACAACTAGAAATGGGATCTTTAGAAAAGGGAAAGAACAAACTACATAGGAAAAAATATGAATTGTGGGAACAATATATGCAGATTAGGAATGAGGTTTAAGAGGCAGAATTGGAATGAGCTATATACTGCTTAACTGACAATGACTGGATTGTTTATAAGTGATGTATAATGTTTACAACTACAGTTGTTTCAATGGTGTCTGTGATGTAAACTGTTTGCAACTAAAGTGATATATTGTATGTTTTTCATTTATATAAATGGAAGATTGCCTTTGTCATATGTGTAAATTTAATAAAGATGTTTTGGGGAAAAAAAGTTGAACAGTGTTCTGTTGTGCATGTTTGTACAGGAGATTCTAAATGCAGACTGTTTCAGTCAGCTGATCTACAGATGATGTCATCAGAATGTGTTCAGATGCTCTGTGTTTACTGTCAGAGACTGAAAGACAGAATGAAACTTTAATAAACAACTGTTTGTTGATTTTTAAAGAATGAAATGAAAATAAGAACTGGAACAGTTGAGACAGTTAACCTAGTCTATAAAAGAGCCTGCTGAAGACAGCTGAAGTTAGTTACAGTTGAGCTGAGTTCAGTTCACAATTAAGTTGTATTCACAGATGTGTTATTGTACTGAGCAGTGGATACTCAAAGGACTCATTAAGAACTGTAAGTCTGCCTTTGCTCTGTTATAATATTTAGTTTAGATCAGGGACAGTGTTCTTCAGTTAGACTGGAAATTATAGCTAATTAGTCAGAGTTATTCTAAATGTTGGATTTCTATCCTACAGTATTAATTTAATTTTCCTGGTGATTGAATTCTGTTTTGTTTATTGAAATTACTGTTTTAAATTTTTAATCATTTTTCTCATTATTAAATATTTTTATTATCTTGCATTGTGGCTGGTCAATTAGTATATTCTTTAGTGATGTCAGATTGCTTATACATGCTTTGATAATCCCTGGGCCACTCCGAGAGTCTGGCTGCTTTAGGTCATTTGCTACCATTTTTTTAATATTTAATTTTGATAATTGGACACCCCTTTAAAGGGGCATATAGATGCTCTGATTGCCGGTAACCTGTTATGGTATCATTTGGGGGAAGGGACACAGCTGGCTTTCCCAGAAGTGTTTGGATGTGTGAAATTCAATTCAATTTATTTAAGTGTGAGTGTATCAGAGGTCTTAAACTGTGACACATTGCTCTGGAGTGCATAATAAGGAGTTACATTAGGGGTGGACAGAAGTATACAGTGCCAGGTTATAGAGCATGTTCCTAATGTGCTCTTAGGGGAAGTTGCAAAATTCTACTCCTGTTTATGTGACAGTCTCACACTGCAGTCAGTAGTGAAGATTGAAGTTCCTTTGTTACTAACCCAGGATGGTAGGGGAAGTTACATATTGGTGGCAGTTCAGTGAGATATTAGCCAGACATCACATATCGGTGGCAGTTCAGTGGGATATTGACTGGACATCACATATGCTAATGACCACAAGGGCATTTTTAAGCCTAGCCATGCATCCCCAATCTCATAAATGTTCTGGTACCCTTGATAAGTGTAAGAAGGGACCTAGGAGATGAACCATTTACAGGCTGCCTATCCCCATTAGAGACATAGGTGCCAAACTAGGGATGAATTTCCTGTTACCCATGTAATTGTCTAAGTTACAATTGAATTGGGTTAGGAGGGAACTCTTCCCCATGCAATTGTCCAAGTTATACTTAAATTGGGTTAGGTGTGAACTTTGCTTTACATGGATGGGGAGCCTGTTCCAGAGAGGAGGTAGTCTCTGAGACACATACTTGTTTCTCCAGCAGATTCTATTTATGTCACAGGCAAGGTTTAAGTCTTTAGAATGGGTAATTCTGATGCTGTTTATTTTGTGAATATGAAGGAGTTCCATCAGAGTGGTGTCTGACAACACCTTGTATGACAAGCATAGATCTCCCCTCAACAGCCTGTAGGGTACAGAATACAGGGACAGGCCCTTGAGGTGGTCTGCATAGGACATGCTACTTACACCCTGTATGGTTTTAGTAAGGAATCTCTATGGATGTTCCAATGATTGGATATGCCTGATTAAGTACATACCAAAGGGGCATTGTACTCAATGATAGGTATGATGAATGCCGAATACAGTGGAACAATGACTTCCTTGGACCTAGATTCCATACCTTTGTTTATAAGTTGCACAACATAGAATTATGTCCTCACCACTGTAGATACATGATGGTCAAAGGCTAGATTATTGTTTATGTATGTCCCCAAGACCCTGACTACTGGGTCAGCTTTTAGGGGTGTGTTGTCAATATGATAGTTTCAATGGGTATATGACTTCCTGATGGATACTATTATGCATTTCTTAGCATTTAGTTTTACTCCATGTCTCCAGCAACAGTCATTTGTCTGTGTCAGCCCCTCCTGGAAAACATTTGTGCCGATAGGCAATTCAATGTCAGATCCTAATTTGCAAGCATCTGCAAATTTAGTCAGCCCGAGGCCAGTGACATTGGTCTTGACTTCAGGGAAGTAAATGAAAAAAAGGAGTGGTCCCAGGACCAATCCCTGAGGGACTCCAGTTCTGACTGGCCTCTTTGTAGAGGTGGACTCCCCAATTCTAACTTCCTGGGTCCTGTCCTCTTTGGTATGCACCTAACCAGGCAACATCCAAAACTTGCATCCTACCCAATTTGGCTTCATCTAAGGCAGATCCTGCCTGTTAAATCTGGTGAACTTCTTTGGAAATGTGACTAGGGTCATTGAGGAGGACAAATCTGTGCACACAGCATACCTCGACTTGGCAAAGGCTTTCGACACAATCCCACATTCAGGCATTACCAATAAATTTAGCAAATGGAATTTAAACCCTTTCATTGTAAGATGGGTTGCCAACTGGCTCACAAACCAGACACCCACTATCAATGTGGATTACTGCACATCAACCAGCAGTCCTGTTCCTAGCAAGGTGCTACAGGGGTCAGTGTTGGGCTCCCTGCTGTTTGGTATATGCTTCTCAGAAGTTCAGGTCAAAACTAAGTTGTTGTCTCACCAAGTTTGCAGACGACTGCAAACTGGTTGAATCACTAAATCCCCAAATGATGTCAGTATACTTCAGGAGGGTCTTATGCAGACCACTGACTGATGTATTAGTCATGTTCTTGAAATGAATGCAGAGAAATGCATCATCATTCCCTTCAACACAAAGTCCCTTCAGATTATCAAATCCACAACAATACCCTAAGTATCCATGAAGTGGTAAGGGACCTGGGATCACAAGTTGACTGCAACCTTAACTTCGACCACCATGTGTCTACTGTAGTAAGGAAGGCTTTCTATGTAGCACACTTGATTAGTAAAGGCATAGCCTTGAGAGCAGAAGAGGTTATAATCCCTCTACACTCGGCACTAATCTGACCCATGATTGAGTATAACACCCCATTTGGCATGTATCATACAGTGCACCTGCAGCAACTGGAGACACCTCAAAGGTTTCTAAAAAAGAAGATCAAGGGGCCCCAGCATGTACCTTACACAGACCTACTAAAGTCCCTGTCACTATACTCGATGTTGTATAGACCTCTTAGGGGAGATTTACGCCTGACCTATAGAGCAATCCAAGACTCAAAACTAATGAATTTGCTGCATATCAATAAATCAAATGGGACTAGATCTACTCATTCCAGGGACCTAAATATGGCCTGCGACTTAAATAGGAGATGATGGAGGGACAGATTTATCTCCCAGCAACTGCCACATCTTTCAAACAGGCTACCAATTCATGTGACACAGAACACTTCTATGACACTGTCCAAGAGAAACCTGTATGAGTGGATGGGGCACAATACATTTTTACTGGGGATAGTGCCCACAACCCTCCTGGACATGGGCAGTCATCACTAAATGCAATCTTGGTTATTGACTATCATTTTCATGGTATTACATTAGGATGAAATGGCTAGACTTAAAATGACCTCCTTTTCGATAGCCTAGTAATCTCCTATGATCCTGTGATCCTGTCACTAAGCCAGCTGGCTATCCACTGGGTTACATAAGGGTTTGTACCTAACCTGTTAAGTTTGTCAACAGTACCCGAGTTGGGGATTGTGTCAAA